>NW_026096128.1:0-1757 GCF_023614345.1 Adelges cooleyi | reverse complement strand
CTTAACCCTTTCCGTCATGCATTTCTATTTTTAGGAAAACAATTTTTTTTTTCAACTGTTAAATTAAACTAACATTTAAAAAAAATTTAATGTTGGTCCCAAATCGATCGGACAGCCTGATCCTGAGATAAAATGTGTGTCTCAAAAGGACAGCATGACTTAAAGGTATCTAAGACTAATTATAAAAAAATACTACATCAGTTGTATACTTATTATGAATTAGGTATGTTTTATTAAGAAAACGTTTTAATTATTTATACAAATTATATGGAATTAAAATTATAACACATTACATGGATACAAGTTAAATATATATATATAAAAAGTTTTTTTATTTAGAATGAAATGACTCAAAACAATTTTTATTACGTGCTATACATAAGTTGACGTTGCATTTTTTACAGCTTACATGCGTTTTAGATTAACAACCCACATTTTTGCATCTTCTAGCTTCTTTGTTATCCAGGAATAAAAGTAAGTGTCCTATATCATCGAATTCATGACAGAAAATATCACCCACATCATCATCGTAGGCCAATTCCTCAATTTCGGAGTCATCTCCATTATTTAATATATCTAAGATGTCATTATCTAATAATTTATTTCGATCTGGACGAATCATATTTTTAATTATTTAAACAATATATACATTTACACAAGAGTACACGAGTAAACCGAAGTATAACGTGTGATGTAATGAACATTTTTCTTATCTAGTACGTTGGTTGATTTCACAAATACCTATATTGTTTAGAAAAATAATCAACAATTGTCAGAAGGGACGTAGTTTAAGATAAACAATAAAACCATAATGTGTAAAAATAGTATGTTTACATGTGCCGGATTAACGAAGATTAGTATTTAAAATTTAGTCGAAAATCCTAATACTAGATGGCACAATCGGTCAAATATGAAATATATACCTGTCCTCTTGAGAGTACACTATAAACTGACAACAGTTATATCATAGAATTTGTCCATAAAGCTAATGAAAATCAAGTGTCCTCTATAGAGAACGTGGTGACGGAAAGGGTTAAAACACGGTGGATTCTAATTTGCTTTCTTTAGCTCCACCACACCCATCGACAGACAGAAGAACACTGTCCAGCGACCACGAGCGTTCAGTTCTCGGCGATTGGAACAGCATAAAACCTCGGTGATGCGGAACACCATAAAACCTCGGTGATGCGGAACAGCATAAAACCTTGGCGATGCGAAACAGCACTGTCGGGTGCCAGTGACAAATGCCTGGTGACTGTCGCTCATGGTAAGTATACAATATACATATGTAAATATTTTATGTATGCATTTATTTATTAATTCCAAATGATACCTATAAAAAAATTATTAAAATACAGAAAAAAATGTAAATAAAATTAATTTGTGTCTGAATCCCAGTCTTCGTCTGTATCGCCTGTTCCTATCGTTAGGATATGACGTGCTCCGTCTTCAGGTTCTTGGTCTAAATTTCGTCTGTTATATTGTCAATTTTCCAAAATTTCACTTCCTCCTTTACGACGTGCCGAACAAAATTCGTCCATATTTCCGGTGTTACGTGTTCCACGCCTCTTTTTAATAACTAGAACGTCTTTTAATTTGAAGGTGTTATTATGCGTCCGGATATAGCTTTTGACAGACGACCACGCGAGCTCGATAGGGTTCAGCTCGCAGTGGTATGGCGGTAATCTTAATATAGTTCTGTTGTTGTCTTTTGCGTACTCGTCTATCACGTATTTTTAATACGTAGTTTAGTAACT
>NW_026096127.1:0-2599 GCF_023614345.1 Adelges cooleyi | reverse complement strand
ATTTCTTATAACTCATTGGACGTATTTCCACATAATTCTTGATTATAATAACTGAATAGGGCATAACCTATTTTCTGTTAAATTTCAGATAAAGCAAATATTTTCAAAATTAATCATGGTAACTAAATTGTTATGTACTACTAAGACATTACACAGATTCGCATACACAGATATAATTAATGTTTTACCATAGAACATGCTTTAGCCTTGGCCTCCATAATCCAAACCTAGCCTAACCTAACAAAAATATACTTTGAAATATGTTTTAAATTTTACTTGTGACTCGAAATTATTAGTATACTCTGTCCAACTTTAATAGAATCTTTTCATTTTCTATATTAGTAAGCAAGCATTTTTGGGCCTATTATTTATGAAAAACCTCATCCGGATAGGATTTGTTTTTAAAACATTTAGCTATCCCTCACAGCACAGCTAAATCCCGTATATTGTCTGAAGGGTCCAAGTTAGAGAGTAAATAATAGATCCAGACGTGCCGTTAGTGAAAATACCCTTTTCAAGTCATTCATATCATGTGTGTACATAATATTATGTCTTCGAATTCACTTATTTTACAAATTTACAAATTAAAAATATTTTTATTAAAAAAAAAAATTGTTCGACTAATATCTACATAGCCTGTTAACATTTCAGACAAACCGTTTATTATCAACTTACCAGGTAACCTATTTGTGTATAATATTTTATAGCCCTACTTCTAACACTTTAAACAGCTTCCTAAACTAGTATATGCTATATGGTTTTTGTTTTCATTTATTTTAATTTTTCGGTTACTCCTAAGCCTCAAAAACATTTAATCGACAGTTGCCTATTTCTATAAGAAATCCCTTAGATGTCCCTAACTCAACTCGAAGTAGTGCATTGTAATTTTTTTTTTCTTTTGATTAACTTTAGCTTTTAATTTTTCTTTAAAAACATTTTAATTTGAAAACTTATACATTTTTTTCGATATAAAACAACATTCTAAAAACTAAAATACGTTACTTTGAAAACTTTCAATTGATATTCCGTAATACATTTTTTTTTATTTAACTCAATGTATTAAATAATAAACAATTTGGCTCAGTTATATTTAATTGGTACTTATAACTGTATGCATAGGGGGACTTAGGGGTGGGCTAAAGGGGCATTAGCCCCCCAATATATGATTTAGCCCCCCCCCCAAACCCAATTGGCTTTTTTTATTTCAGTAAAATTCTTATTTAATTTTCTATTACCTAAAAATGTATAAAAACCGTATTTTTTTCAAATGTGCCTCTTTTATAATATATAATTCAATACTTACGTTTTTTTGACTAGTTGGATAACGTTTGATTGTGGTTAAGGTGTCATTTTACACAAGGCAACTTCTGATGCTTTATATTATTCTGGTTGCGACCGCCAACCGTTTGGCGGCAAGACCTATTGGGAAGGTGGGGTGAAGGGTTGTTATTGTCATTTTAGACTACTTTTTCACAGTTAAGTATAAACAAATACAAAATATAAACATTGTATTAGTAGTCTTATAATGAAAAAAAAATTTAACGATAAAGAGATTGCTGTAGGTATATATATTTAATAATAAAGCAAACTTATCGCAGATATTATAAAAATAGTTAAAAACCCGCGGTAAAATGGAATGTTTTTATTTTTTTTTTCATGTTAAAACATTTTGGGGTATATCTCTTTTCTATAGGTTTATGCCATGCTAAAAAATATAACCAATTCATTGCCTATTTTACTGACAAATAGTGCAGATAGTGTTTTTAATACATCAAAAATATTTCGGTTTGTTTTGGCAAGTGGAGCAAGTTATATTCGTAAGTTGAATTATAATTACTGTAGTTGTTTTAAACAAAACAATTTTACAGTAGGTATTATTTTAAAGGATAAATGTTGAGGATAACTTTTAAAAGTCAAATTTTAACCTAAATATTTAATTCATCCATTAAGTATAAAACAGTAATGTACCTAGTGAAAACTAAAAACTGGTTTTTTATGGAATAAATCATTTTTGTATAATACGCTTTTTAAATTATAGACGAAGTATGTGAATGGAAATAATAGTATTCTAGCCTTCTCTCACCTCATCGAGAACATTAAACTAAACTTTATATTTTATTGGACATTTTTTAGCTAAAATAAATAGAAAAAATGATGTACAGGCGTTAAAAGGCTAATTTTTGATTAAGCTATTAGAAAATTAATTCGATTTATAGTTAGAAAAAAATATAAAAAAATTAATTTTAAATACTAGTATAGATAATAGTAGAGGCTTTGAATCTTTGCCTGAGGGGGGCAAATATTTTTTGTATATAAACATACTCAAACTATAATAAAAGTAGTCAGCAAGTGTAAAATATAAATTAACAGTATATTTTTAGTATATACTATATAGTAATAATTTTGTTATCAGTTGATAATCAACTTCGATTATAATATTATACATATTGCATCAATAAAAAATATAACAAAATATTGCATATACATGCCCACACATACTTAAAGCAGAAAATTTACGAAAAATAAAGATTTTGTAGGCTATATCAGTGTCTAAATATTGTCTGGGACTAAAGCCCCCCCAAAAATCAACCCCTAAGTC
>NW_026096126.1:0-3865 GCF_023614345.1 Adelges cooleyi | reverse complement strand
TTATTTTTTCAACATTATTCTCCAGCATTGTGGGATGAATAACGAAATAACGGTTAAAATTCAAACTACAATTATTTTTTATACAGGTAGATACCACAAGAATATGACTTGTAAAGATATTATATTTCCAAATTAAAACCATATGTTCCATTTTGGAAAAACCGAGTTCAAACTTACGTTATCTAAAAAGCTTCAATATAACTTGTAGCACTTGTTAAGCTGTAAACATAATATTATAATATAAGATTTTTGCTACCTCCACAGTCTAAGATTTATATTTTAACTCTTATATGGGCTAGAACGTTAGAACACATACAAACGATGTGTTTTTTAAGCAAGTATTTTGCGCTGTAATTATATATATATATAGTTCACACTGTAGGTATTAGTGCTTGTTATTTTGTTATTCACATAAAAACATGTTGATGCAAAATTAGCTTACATATAATATGTAAAATTATATTTACATTGTATTGTTTCGTTCGACATAAAATAGGTCATTCGACAAGTCGCAAGAAAACCATTGAAGCAGCCGGTGTAACTACCGTTGCAATCGTTTAAGTAAGTAATACTGTCCAACGTTAAAAACGATAAAAATCGTTCAATTTCAATGTTTTACTAATTTCAATTATTTTTCCCTATCTAAACCTTCGATAACATTTTATCCACTAGTTCTTTTGCAATACACAACCCATAAGTAAGTAATACTATCAAACATCAAACTATCAAAAGTATTGAGTACGCTTTCAAACAGATACAGATCAATTTTAGATTCATTTATCTACGAATAATATACCAAATATAAAATTATATTTTAAATTTGGTACATTATTTTGTATTTTGTACATGAAACATACAAGTCCATGTTTCTTTGTACAATGTTTTAAATTAAATGGATTTTTAAACCAAGTATCGTTTTTTTAAAATTAAATCCTGTGGGGCAAGCTGGATTATTGAAATTTGGATTTGAGGATATTTATGTATAGGGGCATGTCTGATGTTATCCGCTATGTTATAGAACGTTAACAAGTCCAAAAACCAAAAAATTGTCTCTGGTTATTTTCGGTTCTGGCGGTGAAGAAGTTGACTTTTTCTACTTTTGACCCACCAAAGTCACCCAATCACATATAATTTCGGTTATCTCAAGTAAATCGGGCCATAGGAAAAAAATGTATGGTGTTTGTTGATATAAAAAAAAACACACAACATAGGAACACCTTTACAGTTACTCATCGAAATAAACCAGCAAAGTTACTCTGCAAACTATGTCTTTATTTTACTGTTTTGCTGAAATATGTTTTTTACAAAAAAATGTTATTAACATTTATAATAATAATATAATTAAATTTTAGATGCGCGTTTATTATATGAAATTAAAATTTTTGATTTTGTATTATTATAATACATCTCAAGTTCAAGCTGTTTCTTGTTTTGTATTTTTACATAAATATTATTTTTGATAAGTTAACCGTAATATCAAAACGCTTTACCTTCTTGTTAGTTAGGAAATTTTGGTGTTAGTATTTTTTTTTTTAAAGTTAAGTTTAAAAGTTTATCTTCTTATTCTTTCTCAGCTTACGGCCAATTAAGGGCCAACGCTGCCTGCCACGTGCCTGTCTATCATTCTCTTTCTCCTGTATCGTCATGTCGCCCATGCCTCGCACCCATAAGATGGGTCTTATATATGCTATGTACAATATTACTTTTGATTCTCTAGCCCGACTGGCGTTATTGATTCTCTGTTGTGATCTCTTGGTGCATATCCTTTTTACTAGTGTTAACTAGTGTCCCAAGATATTTGAAGCTATTCACGCGTTCAAATGTGTATTGACCAATTTTAATATTATTATTGTTATTATAATTATTAAAAGTTTTCCTCTCAAACCACTTTCTGCTTTCATGTATTTAGTTTTTTCCTCATTGACAATTAATCCCATCTTCTCCTCAGCTTGGATTAATTTCTTAGTAGTCTCAATTACTTCTTCTTGAGTATCTACAAGGAAGGCTATATGATGAGCCTTATATAAATTGCAATTATGTTTATTTTTTTTTTTCAGATAAAAATGAAAATTTCCTATATTTTGTTATCATGTATCTATGTAAATGTATTTGCAGGTATACGTAAGTATTTTATTTTCATATTTATCCACACAAGATTGTTAAAAAAAAATTTTAAATTTAATATTTATCTTTTCTTTACAGAAGAATATATACAAATAGTTGAGATTACAAGTCAGTAATATGTTTTTATCATACAGACTAATTTTGTGAGTTTTTTTAGTTTTACTATTCTTATACATATGTTTTAAAAAAATGTAAAATAGACACGAAAATCAAGGAAGCTTCTGACTTTAAAGATGATTTTATAAAAAGTAACATTTAATATATTATATACACATATATAAATAGATACGTGTATAATAATCATTATACTAATTTATTTTTGTTTTGTAATGGTTGCCTAATTTTCAAATGACTTATAAATCAAAATAATAGTTATATAGATGATTTCATGAGTTATAATATAGTACCAGTGTGCTAAACACTATGTAAAATAAAGTATCCTATATCACCTGAAAGTTAAAAATTTTATCAGTGTGTTTAAGTTAAGATTTTCTAAACAAAATTACCTACACACAACTCCTCAGTAAATGGAATGTATTTGCCTCCTCTTAATTATTTTCCTCAACAAGGAGAGTAATTTTTTTTAATGATTTTTAAATGTGTTTTGATTAAAAATGTTGAACATTTTCTATAGATCAAACTTTTATTTGTTTGCAGATGGATTGGAGCATGTATTGACAGCCATTTTGGATGAAAATAAATATTCAATGAGTAATTATAATTATATGATAATAAAAGAATAAAAAATTCTTATAAGATAATAGAAGAAATGTATACAAAAAACGACGAAAATTCAACCTTCACCCTTTCACTGCCACAGTGTTTTACACACTGCGATACGTTCCATCCATCACTAACATACTAGTAACCTTTTTCGTACTTCTTTAATAATTAAATAGGATTTAATAGCACGTCTTAGGCAGTGAAAGGGTTATGGAAAATGTTCAGTGATATAAATCTTATTTTATCTTATTCTACTTATATGATGCCCATAATATGATTCAGTTCAGCCGCTGTATTTTCATTGGGTTTTAAACTTATTCAGTTTAATAGAGCTAAGCATTATGTTCCCAATTACTTATACACATATTATTGTTCTTACCTTTTCTACTCTAGTTCATGTTTGAATAGAAAATTTAATTTAATACCATTTATGTATGTATTGCTAAATTCAGCGTATTTGTGTTGGATGTTCACTGTGCCGGGTAATAACTTTAATCGCAATTTTTGGAAATATTTCGACACAGTCGTTCGATAATCATTAATTATACAAAGTTTTTGCTTTAATTTCAGAACGTGCAGTAATTCGCCATTTTGTAATAACACCATGTAATTAATTATTACCTTTACCTATATATTTCATATTTTATAATTACAATGCTTCACACAGACTTATAATATGTACAATATTTGCTTATATTACAAGAAATATGTACATTTAAGTTTATTTTAATCTAAATTTTAGATTCCATGGCGATACAATTACAATTGCAAGAACACATACTTGCGTCAACGGGTAAACATAACATTTTCATTTTTTTTAGAAAACAATTTTCAAAATTGATAATTACTTTATTAATAATAACAGAAAAAATCGGATTATAATACAATTCAGTGTAAAGAAAGCATTCATTCAAACGTTGCTATAGAAACAATTTTATGTTAACAATATTATATTTTGTTTTAATTAATTGGTCAAATGAATAAGCTTTTAAAGTGACTATTATGGATAAAAAAATAT
>NW_026096125.1:0-5121 GCF_023614345.1 Adelges cooleyi | reverse complement strand
CGATTGAACTACATCTATGAAATGCAAAAAAACTTTATATTCAAACGGCAGGCAAAAGTATTTTAAGACGCTTAAAAACCGTTTAAAATCATCAATAATTCTTAACAAATCGTCGGCAGACATTTGGCCTTCGTTAAAGTTGAAACTTGGTGCCCAAAGCAGGGTTTATGCACCATTAAATTCAATGCAGTTATGACAACGTTATTAATAAGTTTTCTATTGTCTGCCATCATCTGTTCGTGGAGTATGGAAAATTGTTTTTCATAAATATACAGTAAAACCGTAAAGTAACAATAAAATCTGGCATCGATAATTTTGACCAACAAGTATTGATGGTCGAGTCGACCGTACGGTTTGGAAATCCAAGTACGATTTTTTACAAATTCTTTGGTAATAGTCACTTCGACTTCATGCCGTTGTTTTAAATTACTCCAATCGACATTAACTTCTGCTATTTGTCGAAACAAAAATTGACTTTTGACGTCCCAGAATGGGTTTAGATATAAAAATTCTATCGGTGTCAAAGCGACACGGTTGTTTAAAATATCTACAACTATTCTGGAATTGAGTAAAAAAGAAAACATGTTGTTATATACTTAACTCAGATTCTAATGCATTCTTACGTAGGTAATCTTCAGTTATACATTTTGCGATAAATTCCGAAATGCCAGATTGCAGTTGGTCATCTTCGAATGGGTTTTCTTGGAAGAAACGTTTGTTATCTTCGTATTGGCTGATTACGATAATTTTTATATAATAACTCCAAAGCTATTTGCCCATTTTTAAATTACCCCACACTAAGAAATGTATTACAAGTCCGGCCTCTTTTTTAAGACGTGTGACAGTTTCCTCGTCATTAACGAAAGGCTCTCCATTTTTTAGCTTTACAAATATAATAATTCCTTCAAGTATAATAGTTTTGATTTTGCTATCAAACCTAAACTACATTTGATGTCTTCAGCTTTTTTTACTAATTTAACGCGGCTTTTTAACCTTAATTGGTAATTCGAAAAAGGGCCCTAATTGGTGTTTGACAGATTTATTACGTCTGTTTGTAATAATTTTATAAATATTGTATGATTGCTTTCTACCGTAAAATAAAAGATTCAAATAAAATATACGCATTTAAAAAATAAAAGCTTACCTGGTTACGGGTTGATTGAATTGTTTTTATATTCGACGTTATAGCAAAACAACTTAACATCATTGTGCAAATGTTGGCCATCATTGTTATTTTTTATGTTTTTAATTATACTAAAGTAAAATTTAAGTCTTTTGTATGATATGGTATGACGAATACTAATTCTTTTCGTGTTAAATTGTAAAAAAACCTTGTTGTCGATCGATAAAATCTCTGTTATTAGTAAAAAAGCCAGTACGCATTATAAAAATGTGTCAAAATATAAAGTTAGGAAAATCATAAGAAACCCGTGATCACAACAGCTAGTATTTTTAACACTTAATATTTTAAATAAAACAGACCATAAATTCCTAATAATGTCTGATAGGCGCTAACACCTATAACCAGTCATTATGAAATCTTTTTAGTAAATTAAATTTTATGGGGTCTGTTTTTAATGAATTTTGTATGGCCAATTTTTAAGAAAAAAGTGGTATTAATAAATATCGATAATTTAATTAATTTTCCTGTTAATAAGTACGAGCTTCGAGGTATTATTTTGAATTTAAGTTATTTTTTCTGTTGGTAAAAGATATTATGACTTATTCTAGACCAAAAATCAAGACAAATTTTGGTTTTATACTTACAAAAGATTATGTACTATATAGGATTGTCAAATTTCAATTCTGTAAAAACATTCGAGATTTTTCGCTACAATATTTAAGTCTCATGTGGTTAAGTAAATTAAATTTGCATTTTTTCTATATTAAAATCCTAGTTTTCTACATATAAAAAGAGTAAAATAAAAATTCGGTTTCCTACGTACATAATAAAGTTAATAATAAAAGACTCTCGCCTCTTAAACTTTTCTAGTACAACATGTTTGATTTTGTAATTCAGAAAAGCTATATTATATTGTATTTTAAACATTTTTCTATATATTCCCTAGGATTTTTAATTTTAATTTTATAACTTTAAAATGACCACAACTCATTGCTAGAATATTCTGTTCTGCAGTTTAAATAATAATTGGACGTGTATTGAATTTTTTTTAGCATAATTCAAAAATAGGAACTGTTATACCTTAGTATGAAAGTTAAACACAATTAGATTAATATAAATAATAATATTCGCTGATATTTATTATGAAACCCTAATTACACGAATGACGAGTTGTGCCGGTGTACTATTAACATAAACCAAGTATGATTTTTATTTAAACCATTAAGAAAAAAAATAACTTAACTAGCATACTGAAGCAACTAAACTGCAATTTCGTATTTTGATTTAAAATTAAACCTAATTGTAATTTTAAACATTTGTTAAACATAGTTCGATTATATTACCTGTAAATGTACTAATATAACAATCCCTCAGCCATCCGACATATTCATTTGAATATATTTATTTAATTATAGAAAAGTACCTTTAAAGAAATCGTGTTGGTTTTTTTCGTTTAATTGCTGATAATAGTAATTATTTAACTATTAAAAAAAAACTTGGCCAGCCTTGAAACAATCCATGGTATAATTTGTTACAAAACAACAGAAACTTAGTTTCTGTATGATGCAGCTGTTTAATATAGCCTATGTTTTGATAATGTTTGATAATGTAATATTATGGTTACAAATTTATAAAATCATCTCATTTGTTATTTGTACAAAAAAATACAATTTAAACAAAATACTATATTAATGATAGTATATAATGTTTATATTTTGCAGAAGCTTTCTATAATTATAAAACATTTTAACGTTAGCAGTAATTTGTATATTGTACAGCTGCTATTTACTGCAAAATATGTAATCGAAATTAATTTAAATAAAAAATATATTTTAAAATAAATGCTTACCTCTACCTCACGTTGTAGCAAAATAACATAACAAGAATGCAAACATTCGCCACTGTTAAAGTGTAAAATAACATAATCAAACATTGTTATTTTTAAACTATTTTTCGACAAAACTAATTCTTAAAAAGTATTTATATTATAGTATTACTACATCAAACTGCAAGTATAACAATAGGTTAACAATAATATTATGTATAAAATGGTATAGTTAACAAAAAACTATTGTGCTTTCGATATCATTAAATGGTAGCTCATAGTTTTAATTATGTTCATTTAAATATCACATTTATTAAAAGTTGTGAAACTTGATTTATGATTATTGTGTTGTATGCACATAGTATGCACAAGAAATTCATCTTTGGATGCCATTGACTATAATGCGCCATGGAAAAGGTCGTATATGCGATCTTTAATGGGTTTTAGTGTGTACGCTTCAAACAAGACTATTTGTTTTTCAAAAATATGCAGTATAACCGAAACGGAGCAATACAATCTAACATTAATAATTTTAATCGATAAGTGTGGGTGGTCGAGGCGACCGTACGATATGTATATCCAAGTGCATTTTACTACAAATTCTCTGGTAATAGCCTCCTCGACATTTCTGTTGGTCAACCGATCTGTATGAAAATGTAATCTCTGATTGGAATATTGTATATTGATTATGAAAACAGTGTTTTATAATCGACCGCTTAATTATCCGTTGATAAAGTCTCTGTCAATAGTAAAAAAGTCAGTAAAATAAAGATGGGACATATTGGAAATTTTGCAAAACAAAAAGGTACCTACACTTTCTGTTTTTTGCTGGATTTAAATCAAACAACGGTTCAAATGACGTCAGAGCTTGAAGATAAAGTGTCGAAATATAAAGTTAGGAAAAACATACAAAACCCATGATCAGCATGTACTTTTTATTATCTTATATTTTACAAATTGTAGCTCATGAATTCCTTTTTTTGTTCGCATTGTTCGATAAACAAAAACACTTATGACCAGTCACTATAAAATATTTTGAATTAAGGGTATTGCATACGATCTGTTTTTATGGAATTTTGAAAAGGTAATTATAAGAAAAAAGAGGTTTTAATAATATTTCGACCATCTCAATTGATTTTCCGGATAATTTGTATAAGTTTTTTTTTTTAAAGTTAATTTTTTTAAAGAAAAATTAAATTTGGCAATTACGAAAAAACTATATTTTTTGTCTTGAACATTTTTCTATTATTTCCCTAGGATTTTTATTTTTTATTTTGTAACTTGAATTATTACCACAACTTCTTGCAAGAACATTCTGTTCTACAGTTTTAATAATAATCCAGTTTTAACTGGATGATTGTTAAATGTTTTTAAGCATAGTTTATAAAATACGAACTTTAAACATAAACCAAGTAAGATTTTTCATTTAATTATCTAATAATAATAATAATTCAAATGTAACTTCAATAGCATACTGAAACAATTAAATCCCAATTTTGTATTTTGATTTAACATATACTATAACATTATAATGCATTTGACCACCTGCCATCAAACATGATGTAAATATATTTATATAATTATAGAAAATTGACTCTAAAAATAATCAAGTTGGACGATATGAAAGATATGAAATAATGCAAGATGAAATTTCCCACAGAAATCTATCTAGACTATTTGTATTTTTATAAGTCTGCATTCGTAAAAAGTAGCCCATATAATTCCTACTTATGTTTGAATTGTCCGACAGGTGATATCACCTATAACCAGTCAATCAAATACATTTTTAAGTAAGGGGATTGCATGAGGTCGGTTTTCAAGGAATTTTGTGTAAACGGTATTAAAGAAAAAAGAGGTTTTAATAAATTTCAACCATGTTAATTTATTTGCTGTTTAACTTATATTCTTTTAAGTATACTATAACTATATTGAAATAATGTATTTAATGAATGACATAATTAATACAAACCTATTATGCTTTCTTTAACATTATACGGTAGCTCATAGTTAATATTTTACATTGCTTAAATATCATAACACATTAAAAATTAATATAATATTCCAAATTTTTTCGATGACGCTTGAAACAAAAACAGCAATTCTTTTCGACTTTATTTTATTATAATTTGACATTGTGTTAGTAATTTATAGTTTAATTATTTTAGGCAGACGA
>NW_026096124.1:0-6412 GCF_023614345.1 Adelges cooleyi | reverse complement strand
GAGTTTAATATATTCACTCACTCCCCTCTAGTACATCTAAATACACCTTCCGGATTACACCACTGCTCGACACATGCCTAGACCGTACCATAGGTGACAAAATATATTCGTTTCACAAACAAGGAAAAGATAAATTTCACTTAGAAGGGTATAGCCCCTTTTTTGGTGCCAATTTTTCTAGGCATAAACGTGTTATGGGAAACACCGATATAAGAAACACAACAATTTCTTACTATTGAAAGACGTAACGGGCACCGTTGAGAACGATTGGTCCGCATGATTACCACCACTGTCATCGCCGTTGGCCGTGCTGGCATTTGCTCCCATCTCGCATGCAACAAACTTTTTTAGTTAATCAAAAATACTACAATTTCACGATTTATAAGTAAGCTATTTTAGTTCTACAACATAACCGAATGTGTTTACTCGTTACACTTTTTGGTGTTGCTATGGTTATTGTATGCGTTGATTTATAATGTCCGTTGTTTAAACAATATTTCTGATTTTCACAGAAAGAAAAAAAAATTGTTTTATTTAATTTGATTCTAACTGTTTACATTTTAACCACTCAAAATTATATACCTCCTATCATTCCAAACCCAGCTAATACCTTCCTTAAGGGCTATTGCGCCGTATTGGCATAATATCATGTCAGATGGGATCATTTTCTTAACTTAAGGTATACATTATTTAAGATTTTGTCTTAATCGTTTAAGTAGAAAAAATATAACACTACACGTTTACTGAAAAGTTTTAAAGCCTTTATAGGAATTAAGGAGGATATTGTCAATGGTATTACCTTATGGTATAAAATATTATTAGGTGTCAAAGTAGAGTACCAGTTTTTCATGATTTTGTATTAAAAGTCTGTTTACAGTATCAAAATAGTCAATCGGAATGTAATGAAATTAACAAAATGTAATTAAAACTATTGATAAAAAATATCATATATGGCTTGAATTGTGTTTGAAAATAATCTTATACATATAGTACTCGATATCGGTTTTATAAATTTTTCCATAAAGAAAAGAGGATTTTCTGAGCAGAAATGTCTGAGGAATTTATAAAAATATAATCTCTAATATCAGCTGTTATGCGTAAAACTTGCGGTTCCAAATTTGTTTATCTATGACGTTATCATTAATTTGTACTTCCATCAAGAATGTATAGCATAATGATTTAGTTAGATAGATATTTATTTTAATTTTTTAATTTTTGAGTTACAACCGACAACGATGGCCAGTCAGTCAAATACTCAAATCGACGTTGACAGTTGAAGGGTGACAATCCAAAACGTTGTATTTCCAAAAATGACAATTTTCAGAAAGTCGAGTTTTCTGTTTCAGCCATAATATAAATAAATGTAAACAAATTATGAACTTTTTGGATGTAGAATAGCGAAAGGATTCGATTTTTTAAATAAAATTTCATTGTTTACACTTTCTTAGGTGAATTTTTACACTTTATTTTATTAAGATTGATGCAAAACGTACTATTTCCGGAAATAGTACGTTTTGAAAAACCTATTGGAAATAACATGATTTACGCTAATATAAGCAGATTTAATTCAAAACGAACTATTTCCGGAAATAGTACATTTTGAACAATAATCGGAAATGTTACGTTTTGACAAATTATAATACGATTTAACAATGGAACATGATGAAGTAATTATTTTGGAATCTGTTTTTTTTTGTTTTATGCAATTATTACATAATATACTTTGTTTCAATATCTAACTTTGGGAGGTTTTTATTTTATTAATTTTTTAACAATAATTCAATAAGACAACCTTGTCATTAACCTAAGTATTCAGCCTAAAATACCATAGACAAAATGTATTAAATTTGTAAAATATAAAAAAAAAACAATATACCGTAAATAAAATATTATAAATAAATCATTAAATTAATGTCTAGTGTG
Organism: Adelges cooleyi; assembly: GCF_023614345.1. Taxonomy (NCBI): domain Eukaryota; kingdom Metazoa; phylum Arthropoda; class Insecta; order Hemiptera; family Adelgidae; genus Adelges; species Adelges cooleyi. Next base: position 4,489 of record NW_026096124.1, on the reverse strand, counting down.
TCTACCCAAAAGTCGACGTTGTCAAATAAATCGACTCAAACGGCAACAATAATCGATGCATCGGATGCGGCATAAGTCGTGCTCAGCGATGGTCAATCACCGGTAAGTAAGCTGAATATGACACGTCTACATACAATTTTATACGGGTTTTCGTTACATGTTTAAACTACACTTGGCCTTGCTAATTACCTCTACACTAGTGATTCCTTCCATCTATAATTTTGGCATTTGGGTTATTGACACACACGGAAAACCGACACCGCTTATCATAACAATATCTAATTATACCGGCTGCTTTTTATGTTTTCATTAACTTTAAAGTTTTGTTGAACTCGTCTCTTAAGATTACTTCCCCTTGCATATCTGGATTATTATTATTATTGAGGCTGACTGCTTCTCCTCCCTGGCATAGAACTTCAAGATATTATTTCCATCTTGTTGCTAAATTGTCGTTGTCCAGTATCAAGTTTCCATCTATGTCTCTTATTTTGCTGTTTAGTTTCGTTTTTCCTCGAAAGAGTTTCTTAATTATGTTAAACGCTTGATCCATCCTGTTATTCCTAAACAATTGTTCCACTTCTTGGCACTTTTCTTCTAAACATTTCTCTTTCTCTCTTGCAAATTGTAAAACAGTTCAGTAGATTGTATATATTATTAACCTTAAGGGAAACATTAGGTCTGTGCATGTAAACCAGCTAAAAGTTAGACATATAAGTGATAAAAATAATTTTAAAATACCAAAACCAATTGATAATAACCAAGAAATCGTAATAAATAGGAAGTCAGAGAGAAAAACAAATAACTACTTAGATTTGGAATAGATGAAATTTATTAATAATTAAAAATATTGCAAGTTAATAATTTTGTTATTATTGCATAAAAAATTATCATTGTAAATTTTTGTAATTTAAGTCCTAGTATGTAAGTATTTCAAGTATTATTCATATAAAATAAAAAAGGGGAAAATGCTATGTATATATATTTATGTGTATGCTGTTTGTATTAGATAATATTGATCTTAATTCATGATAATAAAGTCAGTTGTTCGGCGACCGCCAGTACCAAAACTTATATTGATTATATTTATGTAAAGTTGATAACCTAACAATTCTGATACGTGAACATAATTCGAATGTAATCTAAAAATCGATTATTTTCAATCCACACTACATCAATAAGCAGTGAACTTAAACGTCAGCGGAAAACCAAAGACTAAAAATCTAAAAATTAGCGACATAGGAATTAAAAATACAAAATACAAAACAAAAAAAAATAATCTCTTCTAAGTATATAATTGTTACGTCTCTTTCGTTTTATTGTGTTTTATTGGCTTTGTTCGGTGTTGTACTACTAGCTGCCTTCGACGCCGACAAGTACCCGTCTGTTGCAGGTCCAAGGTTTTCCCATCATAAAAATGTTTGTTGATAAAAACATACCTAACGGTTACAAAGGCGATCGAACAGCTTATCGACGAAGTACACAAAGTAATTAAAAATAAGGTGCAAGCACAACTCCAAGGATCGGCAAAATCGTCCAAGAAAACTTCTTCGTTCTTTCTTTCTTTCTTTTTTTCTTTTTCTTTCTTTCTTTCTTTGTTTCTTTCTTTTCTTTCTTTCTTTCTTTCTTTTCTTTCTTTCTTTTCTTTCTTTCTTTTCTTTCTTTCTTTTCTTTCTTTCTTTTCTTTCTTTCTTTTCTTTCTTTCTTTTCTTTCTTTCTTTTCTTTCTTTCTTTTCTTTCTTTCTTTTCTTTCTTTTCTTTTCTTTCTTTCTTTCTTTCTTTCTTTCTTTCTTTTCTTTCTTTCTTTCTTTTCTTTCTTTCTTTTCTTTCTTTCTTTTCTTTCTTTCTTTCTTTTCTTTCCTTCCTTCTTTCTTTCTTTCTTTTCTTTCTTTCATTCTTTCTTTCTTCTTCTCTCTCTGTTTTTCTTTCTTTTGATTGTTTGTTTTTCTAACAAACAAACAAAGAAAGAAAGAAAGAAAGAAAGAAAGAAGAAAGAAGAGAAGAAGAAACAAAGAAAGAAAGAAAGAAAGAAAGAAACAACAAAACAAACAAAAAACAAAAGAAATAAAGAAAGAAAGAAAAGAAAGAAAGAAAGAAAGAAAGAAAGAAAGAAAGAAAGAAAGAAAGAAAGAAAAGAATGAAGGAAAGAAAAGAAAGAAAGAAAAGAAAGAAAAGAAAGAAAAGAAAGAAAAGAAAGAAAAGAAAGAAAAGAAAGAAAAGAAAGAAAGAAAAGAAAGAAAAGAAAGAAAAGAAAGAAAGAAAAGAAAGAAAAGAAAAAAAGAAAGAAAGAAAAGAAAGAAAGAAAGAAAGAAAATAATGAAAAAAACTTTCTTTATTTATTTCTTTCTTTTCTTTGTTTGTTTGTTTGTTTCTTTAATTTGTTTGTTTGATTCTTTCTTTCTTGCTTTCTTTTCTTTCCTTCATTCTTTTCTTTCTTTTCTTTCTTTCTTTCTTTCTTTCTTTCTTTCTTTCTTCTTTTCTTTGTTTGTTTGTTTTTCAAATGTAACATCATGTAATTTTTTTTTTTAAATTATAATTCCACAACATCTTTATTTATTCGGTACTTCAACGGACATGAAAATGCTCTTTCGTGGTTGCAGACTCGGCTGAAAAAAGTTTTTTTCTTTTGTTTGTTTCTTTTCTTTCCTTTCTTTCTTTGTTTGTTTGTTAGAAAAACAAACAAACAAAAGAAAGAAAAACAGAGAGAGAGAGTGAAAGAAAGAAAGAAAGAAAGAAGGAAAGAAAAGAAAGAAACATCTATACGGCACATAAGGTTTCTTTTCCTTCTTTCGTGCTTTGTTTGTTTCTTTTCTTTCTTTATTTCTTTCTTTCTTTCATTGTTTGTTTGTTTCTTTTTTTTGTTTCTTCCTTTGTTTCGTTTTTCTTTCTTTCTTTGTTTCTTTCTTTTGTTTGTTTGTTTGTTTGTTTCTTTTCTTTCTTTGTTTGTTTTTTTCCTTTCTTTCTTTGTTTCTTTGTTTGTTTGTTAGAAAAACAAACAAACAAAAGAAAGAAAAACAGAGAGAGAGAGAGAGAAAGAAAGAAAGAAAGAAAGAAATAAAGAAACAAACAAACAAAAGAAAGAAAGAAAGAAAAGAAAGAAACATCTATACGGCATATAAGGTTTCTTTTCCTTCTTTCGTGCTTTGTTTGTTTCGTTTTTTCTTTCTTTCTTTCTTCTCATTTCTTCTTCTTTCGTCTTTTTAGAAGAAGAAAGAAGAAAAAAAAGAAAAAGAAGAAGAAAGAGAAAGATAAAGAAAGAAGCAGAAGAAAGAAGAAGAAAACATTTTTCAGCCGAGTCTGCAAACACGATAGAACATAATCATGTCTCGTTGAAGTACCGAATAAATTAAGATTAGTTGTGGAATTATAGTTTAAAAAAGGGGTGGGGATGGGTATGGGGTTGTAATTAGCTCTGGCACATAACCGAAAAAAGCGTAACGAAAAAAGTGTTACCAAAAAAAGCGTTACGCTTTTATCTGATATGAGATAAGAGATATTTTGTACGCTCAACGTTCAAATTAGAACTAAATAATTAATTTAAAATAGTTTAATTCTCTATGTTAAGTTACTTTTGGCCAGATAATAAACACTACAGTTTTAGCCAGAAACATGATTGTACATAATTTTTTAATCTCCTTGGCTTATGCTGTAACTGAAAGCTCCATGTAATATTTTTTTAAAAATTATAATACCACAACTAATCTAAATTTATTCGGTACTTCAACGAGACATGAAAATGCTCTTTCGTGGTTGCAGACTCGGCTGAAAAACAATTTCGTTAGGCTTTTTTCGTTACGCTTTTTTTCGGTTATGCACCACAGCTAATTCCCACCCCCAGCCCAAGCCCCATTCCCACCCCAATTTCATCTTCAACCCCATTTCTTTTTTCGTTACGCTTTTTTGATAACGCTTTTTGACATTTTCATGTCTTAGCTCTGGCACATAACCGAAAATATTGTAACGAAAATATTATAACAAAAAATGCGTTACCAAAAAAAAATGGGGTTGAAGATGAGGTGGGAATGGAAAAGGGGTGGAATTAGCTATGGCAAAAAAGTTTTTCAGCCGAGTCTGCAACCACGAAAGAGCATTTTCATGTCTCGTTGAAGTACCGAATAAATTTACATTAGGTGTGGAATTATAATTAAAAAAAAAAAATTATATGGAGCTTCCAATTACAGCATAAGGCCAAGGAGATTAAAAAATTATGTACAATCAAGTTTCTGGCTAAAATTATAGTGTTTATTATCTAGGCCAAAAGTAATTTAAAATAGAGAATGAAACTATTTTGAATTTATTATTTAGTTCTAATTTGAACGTTGAACCTATTTTAATGAACTTTAATAATTGTCTTTATTCCACCTAAACTAGCTTTCAGACCATTGTGCCCCGGCTTGGCAAACGTTTAGGACAGATTACTAGAAACGCTTTTATAACATTTCAGCTTATTAAATAGAATTTTTATACCTTTAACCTTTAAAAAAAAAAAAAT
>NW_026096123.1:0-8963 GCF_023614345.1 Adelges cooleyi | reverse complement strand
TCATCAGACTTATCACTAATGTCCAGCTAATATATAAAATAGATCACTCCAGTTTATGTGTAAACAAGGTCAGATACAAGGGGAAGGCTGGAGTTAATAGTTAATAGTTTATAATACAATCTATATTAAAATAAATATAAACCAAGTCAAACTATAACGAATTTATGAGTAGTAAATTCACATGACTTCTTAAAAACAATCCAAATTAACTCAGGTGCTATAATATAATATACATAATATTATCATTGATTATCATTAATCAAAGATATTATGTATAAATGCACAAACAACAAAAAAGTTCAAATATATTAAATTTATATTTATAAACACAGATTTCCTTATTTCACACTATTATAATATACAAGTTAAAAGTTAGCTATAACTTAAATTTAAGTGACATGTGTATTGGCGTTGTCGATTGCATTATCTAGATGTTTTTATACATGTGCATAGAGTACACAAGGGTTTCACAAAATTATTGATACTTAGTGTGTGATATTATAATTAACGTGAAGTGGGTCTCATACGGTTAAAAAGTTATTAACGAAACGTTAATATTACTAAGTTTACTATGGTCAAGTTTATACAAACTAACGGTTGGTTACCAACTGCGGCCATCCATCACTGACATCCATCAAAACATCTAAGAAGACGTGGCGAGCGTTACGCAGCCTGTAATTTCGTTTTGACGTCCATCTGATGCGTAAAGGGCAAAGCGGGACTCGTCGGTGAACAGGACGTCACTCCATTCTGCTTCTGTCCACGCACTATACTCACGCGCGAATTCCAATCGCGCTCGCTTATGCGCTACCGTCAATGCGGGTGCATTTGCTGGTCTAAAGGAATGCAGTCCATATTCTGCCAACCTTCTTCGTACTGTTTGGGCAGAAACATCCACTCCCCGAGCTGCATGAAGCCTTTGGGCTATCTGCACAGGAACAGAGCCACGATTTCGTAATGCGTATAACTGCATAAAACGGTCGTCCACCCTATTTGTGGCCCTCTGCGGACCTGTACCAGGTCTACGGGTTAAGAGACCAGTCTCCCTGTATCTTCGGACGCACCTACGAAGTGTACTTTCCGGTACATCCAGAATACGGGCCGCGTACCTTTGACTGCGCCCATCTTCGATCAAGGCCACAGCACGGGCAATTTGTTCACTAGTTAACACCATTTTTTTCACTTTAAATTGTTTATTTATTGTTAATTGTCCATCAAAATTAGTTTTTTCGTGTTCGAAGGCCGAGAACGTAAAATGAACTAACCATTGAATTATCCATAGATATCCTTTTCAGATTTGTTTTGCTTAACCTGTAGGAATTTATGTGATAAGACGAAAAAATCATATGCTAGCACATTAATAACGGTGTCATAAATTGAATTTTATTTATTTTAAGCATAAAAATGTCAAGTGGAAGTCATAACATTTAAAATTAATAGTTTATTTCAAGTGCGCCACTTTCCGTGTAACTCAGTGTATATATATATATATAGATAATAAAAATAGAAATAATTAATCAGATAAAAAAATCAAATTTATATAGATGGCCTATAGCATAAGCCAAATGGGTGGAAAATATACACATTTGCCAATTAGCTAAAAATGTACTTTTTTTGGATTTTTATATCGGTATTTATCTAATTCTAACCCTCTGCTTCTGAGTTTTTAATAATTAGTTCTAAGTCAATAAAAAGTAAAAACCTTTATCAAATACTTTTTAGTTGTATATATAATATATACATGGATCGTTCATTTCGATACTCATGAAAATGCACACAAATTAAACAATGTTCAATAACTTCATTTGTTTTATATTTAAAATATATTTGTAATTTAATTGGAATACATGAAAGCAAGTTAAAATATTATTCAATTAATATCGTTGCAATATACATAATTTTTTTACCTATGTATTATATTAATAAATAAGTATCAATAATATAAAAACGTATAATTATTTATAATAATAGAATAAAAGTATTTAGAAACAATAATTATTATTAATAGCATGAGTTAACAATAAATCCTGTTGAGTAAATTGAAATGTTTACAATGAACATAGTAACAATGTCTACTATACAATAGGGGTTTTAATAAAAATATAATATTTTCTACAAAGTTACTGTTTTTATTTTTATTGATGTACAATTTGGAAATTACATTTTTTGCTATTACTCCGTTATAATATGTGGTGTCGGCCGCACAACATACACAAATAATAATCGTACATTTTACATAAATATTGTACATGTTGGTATCTCTTCGGGTGGCTGTTTGTCGAGTGGCTCCGTGTCGATTTTCGGTGGCTGTTTGTCGAGTGGCTCCGTGTCGTGCTCCCTGCCCGATGCGAGAACCGGCTGTCTACGGTTTTTATCAAATTCATGGAAAAATGTACCTACAAAGATAGTACAAAACGCGTTTTTCCCCGCCAATAGGATGGTAAACGGGACGATTAATTTTCTTTTGTCTGTCAAAATATGGATGTAGCCGGTTTTTGCACCGGATCCTTTTAATGGTGTTTAATTTACTCAATTATGAATAATTTGCCGACAATTTTTGACTGGACGATAACCATAAGGTAGAATACATGCGTTTTGAAAAGCGGTAGATTAATCCCGTCTTAAATTATAATGTTTAATAACTCAAAAAGTGACCATCAAAAACCGGTTACCGATCAGTCAAATCGGTCAGCAAATTATTTCTAATTTAAATACCTAATGAAATTTGTATGCTAACATTTAAGTTTCGACAGAGCTGTGGAAAATATTAAAAATGGTAAATGTTTAGTAATTTTATAATAATATGAATAGAAAATAAACAAAAATGTTTTCAAAATTGCAAATATTCTCTAGGAAAATGAGTGTCTTACGTTGAATTTATCACACTGTATGTACAGTATATGTATACAAGTTGTATCACAAAGATTTGACAAATAAAATAACTTTTGTTCTAGTAAATATTTTTTAAAAAACATTTTTTTAAATTTATTTATATTTATTTGCATTATAAAAACCACGGTTCGTATTTCTCTCAACTGTTTTACTTTTATAAATTTTATTTTTATTTTTTTCGTTACCTACGCTAACTAACCCCTACCCGTCTTAAATTTTGACCTTTAATAACTTAAAAAATAATTATCCAAAACTGCCATAAATAACGCGGCGCTTAAAGCGCAAATGTGCATAAATAAATGTTGAAATAAAAATCTTAAAAATATTCACCAGAACAAAAATTATTCGTTTGTCAGATCTTTGTGGCACACCCTGTATATTTTGTGTTTTGAAGGATCATTGTGCTCCAGTAAGGTTCACAGCCGGTCGGTAATAATGCATTGGGGAAAAGAAGGGTCGAACGAGGGTCCGACCCCTGTTTAAACATACTATTTTTTTTTTGTTGAAAGAAGGACCCCGTTTGTCGACAAAGCGAACAGTTGGAATAAAATAATATGTTAACGTTAGTAGTTTTTGGGTAGAGGGTTTTAACCATTATTCTAGAGCAAAAAATCCTATTTTTCCCAGGCCGACAACCTTATATTCTTATTGACACAGCAATAATATGTATTTTAGCTACTATGATTGTCTAACTTTCAAGTACATACATTTTATATTAATCTAATAATCTAGAGTTAGTGTAGAACTAGTAGTTTGTTTTTATATCAATTGGGAACATACAAATAACATTTAAAAAAATATAAAAACATTAAATATAACAAAACTACACGCAAATTTTAATAATATAAGTACACTGGACAGTTTTAAAAACGATAAAAATTAGAAGGCTGTCCAGAATAGCACTATGCTTTTATGAAAATCCTGTTTATAAAAGCAAAACAATTATCAACAGTCTTCTGTTTAGAGTGGTGTAATGTTGACTGAATTCTAGATTTATTGAAAGAAACTTTACTTAGCAGCTATATAGAGTAGGATAAATAGAACGCTGTTAAACCGTGAAGAATATTAAAAATTGACAAAAAAACAACATGGTCAATTGCCAATTTTAAAATTACAATAACAGCAATAAGTTAAACAGAATATGTAGCTGTAGCTTGTAGGTCCCAAAAATAAAAATTAAAAAAAATATAACAACGTTGTATTGTGTTATTGAACAATTTTATAAGCGTTTAATGAATGTTTTTAATCGTGGAAAAAATATTATGTAGACAACTTTGTCGGTTTTGTACTTTAACCAAAAACATAATATTATTATACATAAGTATTATGTTAAAGTCATCAAAATTGAATTTATAATGTAAAAATTTGTTTTTTTCATGTTACCAAAAATTTGAGATTTTTTCTAATAGTTTTTTTCAGAAAGCCGAGGAAATTTTACATAATATGTGTAAATTTCAAATTGGGATCTCCATAAAAACAAGAGGTCAAAATTCATATAAAAACGACCACAGTATTAAAAATAGTTAAAATAATTATGTGTAAAAATTAGGTAATTTTCCCTTTTTTTTTAGAAAGCTGAGATTATTTTACATAAAAAACTTATTTTTAATAAATATATACATATATATATATATTTTTTTTTTAAGGCCGAAGATACGATAAAATAATGATAATGAAGAAGTATCAAGGCAAAAACTCAAAATACTTTTTACGCCCATGACCAAAATAATCGAAAAAAAAATTGACTGGTGGTCTGTTCAAACGTTTGTTCATATTTGGAGTTTTGACCCATATGGAATATTTTATTCACAACAATTAGGTAGGCATCTAGACATAATAAAATATCATACTCATATATTACCTATAATAATGAAATTTATCCGGTGTAGGTACCTATAAACTATAGCCTACAGGGTATTTTATTCAGGTAGGTAGTCGTTGGACGGCAATGACCGTGTGTGTAGGTAGGTACAACCGAACACTCTGTACTCAATTGTATAGATACCTAGTCTATAAGAAATTTGACCCTTTCACACGCCAGTTGGCATTTCAAATTCCAAAGAAACTTAAAAAAAAATTAAAACCTATAATATCCAGGTATGTTACAACATGGCATCCACGTGGAAAATGATTATTTTTTTTTTCAGCGCATCAAAATAATAAAATATATTATATTCTCTTATATAAAAACATTTTTCCATAATATTACCCATTTCGCTTACTTGAATGACGACCTAATCGAATAGCCGGTTCAGCATTTCTAAAATAAAGACTCAAATATTTTAGGTGGTTTAGTTTATATTTTTTCAGGTTGGCAAATATTAAATTTATTGAATTTTTAATTAAATACATTTCTAAATTTAATTATTATTACAACTTTTATAAGCTATTTATTATTCATTTAGACACAGATTTTTTTGAAATTATCATTTAAATTGATATTTCAATATATAGTATTAAAATAATAACCAAGTCTGCACAAGGGTAGTTAATATAATAGTAACTTCTGAATCCATTTACATGGCGAGGTCTGTAAGTTTGTATAGTGAACTAACACAGTAAATTCATTTTTAGCAATTAAATAATAAATGTATGTTTAATAAACGGAATTGCTAATAATATAATATTGTAACTCTAATTATCGTGGTCTAAAAATTAAAATAGGGCAAGAATTCTTATTAGAAAAATAATCTTAAAAAATAAATATTTTTGAAACGGTCAGACAAGACTCGTTTTAACTTATAATACATCAAAGTTCTATTGTAGAATTATAAAACGGCTCATTTGTTAAACCGTAGGTACAAGGACAGGATGTAGGGACAGGACCCAATCTAAATAATACACTAATTGACAGGCTCTTTATAGTATACAGGGTGTATCAGTCATCTAACAGATTTTTCATACAATTTATATGCGAAGCTGTCGGATCATTGTGATACACCTATATATGCCTAGCCCATTGAACCATGTAAATTGAACCATCAAAAGGAACGACCGTCACAATAGTGTCTCTCTTAAGATCTAAATTGATTGTAATGCTCAAGTTATGCCAGCCAAAGCGGTCTTAATTGAGAGTGAAAAAAGTACTACTTTAATAGGATATACCTATTTAATGAATCCGAAATTGGCCTACTATTTTCATTAGCATGTACATTTTTGAACTACAATACACAAAATAAAAGTGTATTTGTGTATTGTAAAAAATTATTTGTGAAAAACAAAATTAAAATTTTTATTTTGGTTTAAAAAAAAAAAATTGTAAAAACTGTTAAGTAATTTTTAGATTAGTTCTAAACACAAATACTCTATTTGAAGTATATTTTAGATAATTATGCAACCGTATCGAACATGCTAAAAATAATACACAAAGCGGTTTATTTCACATTTTTAGAGGTTATTTGAAAAATAACTAAACGTGCTTGAAAAAATCTAAGGCCCGAATCAGATTTAGCAAAAAAAAAAAATAATAAATGAATGTACCCATTTTAATTCTTGCTCTATAAAATACATAAGATAACCCCCTATAAACAATTTGATAGGGTAACACTACAGATTTTGTTTGAAGATAAAGTTTTTGTATTTGAAAGTTAAATAACTATTGCCTATTTGGAAAAACTACTTTTTATAGTCACTCCATGCCAAATCATCTAATGTGTGTGCGAGTGGATTTTCTAAATGAATCAAAATTTTATGTCCATAAATCGAACTTCTTTGGATTAGGGAAACACATTTTTTGCCTCGATAAGGACCTAACACCTGTAATTGTCGTGCAGTAATATTGTTTAAATAAAAGCACATTAATTTTAAAAAAAGAATAACACCTAAAGCCATTCAGTAACCAGGTCTAAAAAATATTTGATTATTTACCAATAAATGACAATTTATGTGTGGAACAAATATTCAAACTCTAAACATCTAACTTTGTTTTTAATTTGTTCAATACTTTAATTATTATAATCATGTAATCACTCAAAGTACATATTGCCATCTTTTCACTAAATGCTTGCACATATAACTCATAAAAATACCTGTATACTGGTTATTTTATTTCATTTTATCAATCGTTATTTCTATAAATTAATATTTATGAAAAATCATTCGAACCTTAACTATTATGTTTTTTACTACATTCGTCTTTATAAAATCGGAAATCATTATAGTTTATAATAATTGCTCAAGTTAAAAAAAAGTGTTTTAAACAATTTTAAGACAAAAGTAAATAAATATTTTATTTGGCATTCGTATTGACACAAGCTTAAAAATACAATTAAATCATGCAACACAAAAAATTGCTAGTATCACTTAAAAATAACACAAGGTGTATTGTATACAATTAATATAAAAGTTACTTAAAAGAATAATAATAACTCGTTTTAATAAATTTGACCTGAACAGATGGACCGTTCGTACAAGCGTAGAGTAGAAATTAAGGTGGGATTAAAAAGAGTATGGATACAATTTATTTATTTTTGGTACCACTCAGGAACATCTAACCAAACTGTAGGTACTATCTTATACTAAAAAAGGAAAAATATTGGCACATTCAATAATAGCAAGTGACAATAATTGATGTAAAAATATAATTATTAGTTGGCTTACGAATAAAATTGAACAAAAAATATAATGACAATATACAAAATAGATAATTGACTGAAAAAATATACATTTGGACAACTAGTAAAAATACAAATAATATTATGACTAAAAATTGATGTACATTATCGACCAAACGTCAGTTACGTCATAAAAAAAAAAAAAAATTGATAAGTCAAAAGATAAAAAGAGGAAAAAAGTTGAATGTGCGATGGATGACGTAGAAAAAAATTCAAATATAAATTCTGAACACATTATAAAATACATACAATTATACTTCACTGCTCAAATAATTTAGTTTATATCAAAATAGGAAGAAAACTAAGAATTGAGCGGATGAATTTTTAGTGATGTGAAAAATAGATTATGTTAACGATACTTCTGTCTCGCTCGTATCAGTTGCAGGTTCGTAGTCATCGTTGGCAAAATATTTGGAATGTTGCTGTTCTAGGTACCTGAAAACAAATATTTTAACAAAGACATTTTATAGAAAGGTTGTCAGAAAACAGTGTTGATGTTTCATAACATAAGAATAAAATTATATTTTAGACCCAAATGTTTTTTTTATTTTTTGAAAAAATAACTAAACAATTTACCATCAAACTATAGTCGATACCTACGTACACGACTGCTCAATTTGAATTGCTCGTCGATTGTTGACTAAAGTTGAGATTGAAACAAATGTGGCTTTTTTACGGATCAGTTTTTAAAAATGTAAGCTACTTCACATTGTTGCTTCAACCCTACCACCATTTATCTTATTTATCTAACTCTGTACTATACATCCTCAACGCATTCTGTTGTTTACACCTTGCATAAAGCGATGAATCTATTGCAGAAGTTATCTTTGCTAATAAATCATATCTCTAATTATCTCAACATATTCTGTCTAATTCCTACTGAATCGCATGGCCCTCTACGATAAAACACGAGTTATCACTCACTTAACCTTCTCACTTAGCCTAGGGTGACCATACGTCTCGTTAAAAATGGGATTGTCCCTTTTTGGAGCTAAATATTCCCTTGTCCCACTAACTGACTTTCGACTGGACGCTTTTTGTCCGGTTCTTAGAATATGGTTAGGTTCTCTCTTTATCAGCTATCTTATCAAAATATTAATAAAAATAGAGCAATAATTATTAATTTTGATTTAGATTTCGAAAGTGTGGAGAAAGTAGTGGAATTAAACGCTAACTATTTTTAAATAACTATTCAAAAAAAGATTTTAAAATAACTAAAATAGAATTTTGGGTAGAAAAAAATATGACTTTTTCTATGAGAAAAAAAAGAAAATTTCTAATTCTTGCCACTCATTTTTACAAAAAAAAAAAATAAAGATGTACTTATTGAACTGTATAAAAAAAAATGAAACTTGAAAGTTAGTCAGTGAACTATTAATACAAAACAAGAAATTAAAACGATTTTTTTATTAATAAATTAAAGTAATTTAAAATAATAATACTTATTATCAAAATATT
>NW_026096122.1:0-7172 GCF_023614345.1 Adelges cooleyi | reverse complement strand
CTCTTTCCGGCACGGTGGGACAACATGTATCCCACCACTAAAACTACATTTCCGTCACGGTGGTACAAAAAATAACCCACCTCTAAATATTTTGTTTTCTGTGTTTCTTTTACTTTGTATGACAAGTTATCGACATTTATCCATTTATTAGTCTATTGTTAAATGATTTTAGTCAAAACAACGATAAAATTGAATCGCCTTATCCTATTTTCAGCCATTTTGTTTTTTTTTTTTTCACTGGCACCGCTGGAAACTTTTTTTTTTTATATATGTACATATTTTTTTATAAAATCTATAAATTTAGACTATCTTTTGTCATATTATTATTAATACTGTATAGTATTATATTATGTGGGTATAGTTATTTTACGATGGTCAGTTCGTCCGTAATGACGTAAAACGTCAGCGTCCAGTTTTTAACCCACCGTGCAGCATTGATAGTAAGAATCACCTATATTTGTCATTTGTTTTATTTATTTACTTTTACTAATGTAAATTATATTTAGTTAAGTTAGTTACAACTAACCGTTTATATTTTATGCAACATATACTGTTGATTTTTATTTTAAAAATGAATTTTAATTTAAATGCGGGTAATATTTACGAAGTATTATTTGAAGAAATTCCTTCTGATGATAATAGTGCTACTTCTTTCGATGATTCCGACAAAGACGAGGACTATTGCCCTCCTACAACGCGTCCTGTAGTTATTGAAAGTTCTTCGGACACTGAATTAGAAGATTCTGAAATTTTGGACTTGGACAATAGTCAAATTTATATTTTACCGTCGCCATTAAAAAGAACACGAAATTCAAATAGTCAAAAAGTTAAAAAAATTAATAATAATCAGACTAAACCACAGTCAAATGGCAGTAGGCAACTTTTCCACTGTGCTTGGGTAAAACAAAAAACTGTTTTGCACTTTACCACAATACACCAGAAGTGTAAGTTTTCAAAACATTTAAATAATAATAAGATCAACTAACAATTGATTTGTGTGATTTCAGGTATCGACCTCCCCAATAAAATTTATTCAACGTGGAAGTCTTAAAACTTAGTATAAAATATTCATTTTTTTTACTGTATTTGTATACATTTTTAATTTTGTTAATATTTAACAATTTATTTTAAATAAAATGTTTTCTGATTATTATATCTATAATGTCCATTAATTTTATTGACAAAAAAAATTCAACCCATGCTGCACGGTGGGATACATGTTGTCCCACCTTAAATAACTTCCTGAATATAAATTTTTTTTTTTTTTTTTAAGCAGATTCATATTTAAAACAAAAATAATATTTTAGATACATTTAAAAAAAGTTAAATAAATGAAAAAAGTTGTGTTCGTGCAGCATAGGTATACAAATATTGAAACCCTCGTGCAGGAAAGAGTTAAATGGGGTGGTTCAAATTTCGGCTTTTTTTATATTTTGAAACTGGCACCCCCCTCGATTTTTTAATTATCTTTAAAAACGTGCATATGCCTAATTTCAACTGAATTGAACTAATAATTTCTTTTATTAGAATTTTATTGAAAGGATACAATTTGAAAAATACTCCTCGACACTTTTGATATTCTAAACATTTACAATGTTATACAACAAATATTTGAATTTAAATCATTGATTTTAACATCTTTTAACAATAATATTGGTATTTCGAAGGCTTTGTGGCACATGTTCATATCGTTCAATTCTGTAAAAATTTAACATACTCACGTTTTTTAAAGAAAATAAAAAAAATTGAGCTGGTTGCTAGTATCTAAATAGAAGAAAATTTATTATCTAAGAGCTGAGTATTCACACTATTAAAACTATTGTTTTACTTTAGTCGGAGGGTAGCTTTCTTAAATTTTTTATAGTCTACTCTACGCAGATAATTACACTTGGTGAGAATTATACACGCTTACATTGTATGCATATTTAAAAAAAAAAATTAATTACACATTAACAATTAGTATATAATCATTCTCAATTCACACTCATAATTTATTTATGCATAAATCATGATATTTTTTATTAATAATACATCATTATTATGGTTCTAGCAATGTGTGGTTATTGACCATTGTATTCAAAATGATATATTATGTTTAATATGGGTCGAGTTGATTCTCATATTTTTAATTAACAATTGAGGAAAACTGTGTGAACATTTTATTATGCACCTGTCCCGGTCAAAAGGCACCCGGCACACAAAAATGTATTGACAGATAACAATAATTTTAATTTAATGTAAATACAACAAAGTTAATGAAATCAAACAGTGGTAAAGCGGAACTCTAGAAAATAGTTAAGGGGTAAAAGTTCTAAAAAAAAAAAAAATTTATTGATGTTACATAATAGTATCTACATTAGATAAAAAAAACTTTAAAATAAATATTTGTATTTATGAAATAATTATTTCTATACTGTTATACTGTAGTTATTTACTTGGTTATTAAATCCATATTAGTCATTAGAGAATGGTTTGACAATTGTTAAAGTAAATACAATTTTTTATGTTTGGTGTAATTGTGTAACCAGGGCCGTATTTAAATTTTTGTATAATTTAATATATAATTAATGCATATAGTTAAGGCATATAATTTATGTCACCCCCCCCCCCCCAATTACCAGTATTACCACTTATTTCATCCATGATCCAGATTCTTTAATATTTTCAATGTTCGTAATATGTATTTCAATATTAAAATCTAACAGTTAATAAACGATAACCGTTTAATAATTAAAAGAAATTAAAAGCTTTTTTAATATTAAAAAATATAACATTTATCTTACTTGATTATTTGCGAAATCTTAAATTCTAGGAGTTAGTTGTGATTCAATGTTTAGAATTGCCAGTGTATTTAGTCAGTGTGTAATGCGTTTATTTTTTTTTCATTGCTTTTTTAAAATTTATTTCACTTAAATATTTTGCCGCCCCTTAGACATGCACCTCCCCTAAGTATGGCCCTGTGTATAACACATTAACATGTTATAAAATTAAAATTTAATATAGCTCAATTTTATGACATGATATTGTAACAATGCAAATAGTTGTTACCACTCTTGACCCAGGCAACGAAATATAAACACGGTGTAGAAGAAAAAAATGATTAACAAAATAACGGAAAGTAAAAAAAAAACAAAAATAATTTAAGGGTTTAAAAGGCCTAAAATGCTGCTAAAATAAATCAAGAATAAATTCAAAAATAATAAACTAAAAATTTAGCACCTATTTCACAACTAATGTAGTTTTAATTTAGCAATTGCCATTTGACAAAACAACATTTCTATTTAATTATTACGATTTAAAAGGTAGTGATTGGGTTTGGGTCTAAACGCGATAAATCATTATTATTACTATAGGCTGTGCATAATATTATAATATATTATTGTACACTGGAGCAGTTATGTAGCAGCCAAGTACATTGACATTATTTACGTGTTTTAACCTAAGATTTATACAATTTAGTTTAATACACACTCGTGTAGGTATACATAAATATCACAACTCACAAGTGTATATATGAAAGGTAACACGTTTGCATTAGGTACCCAGCAAGTAACCTGATTAGTGATTCATTAAAACGGCCGTTTTAACGAGCATGGAGTCGGTTTATATGTCTCATGACATGGTTAAATATATTTTAACATCAAAAATTACAAACCCGTAGGGCCAGTATATCTGTTTTATTTCATAGTAACATTTTGTTGTGTATTATTAGGAAATCCATACACATAATTGGTAGCGAGCCCAAGCGAATAACTGATTAGTGATTATTGGAGGATATTGACAGTGTACAGTACTGACCACAGTTATAGGTGACAATGTTACGTTGTAAGTGTACATACATATTATGTACAGCCATAATGTTGTTTGTGAGTAATTGTATTTTTTTTTTTAAAACAAAAGTCGGCAATTGCCTACAGTTACTACACTATGCCTACATGGGTCGTTTAATTATTATTGAATTAAACTATTTTAACGAACCATTAAACTATTTTAGGTACTTGGTTAATGTATAACGCAATTCATTATAAATGCTATACCTACTATATGTGCAATGCAGCTATATATAAATATAAAATGGATTTTCTATACTGCGTAGGTACATTATGAATTAGGATAATGTTATAAACTCGAAACAAATTCAGTAAATTAATTGTTTAGTTTCCATTCCTTTTTTTTTTTTTGAGATCCTGCTGATTTTTGCACTTAAATTTAATAAGTACAATACGAAAACACGTTTTATGAATTTTAGTTAAAAACGAAAACGTTACACTCATATAAATCTAGTAGGTAGTAGTTGAACATAAATGATTACACACTGAAACGCTAACCACTTAAAACACAAAATTACAACTTCAATAAAAAACTTCTATATAAAATTAATTTCAGTCTAGCCATAGAATAAACGTATCATTTTTTTAACAATCCAATTGATAATGTAGGTTAAGTTGATATCACCATTAACAAGACCGTAGTTGATACATGGTTGCCAAAATCGGATATCTATGTAAGTTTAATCGTAGTCCAACACACTAATCCATAGACCATAAAATAATGTATATACCGGAAGGGCACAACGCAACGTCGTATTATGGACAATTTGTATTAAAACAAAAAATATTTGTCATGTTTTTTTTTTTTTAATTTTCCATATTGAACTAAGGTTGTAAACGGGAATCGGTGAAGTTGATGAGTTGAAATTGGTCATATATTGTGCGGTAAATAATTAATTGATAAGTTCGAACTCCCGACCCTGTGCTGCCATTGGACAAGCGCCAAGCCGACGGATACGGCCATTGAGAATAAACCCTGGAAAGCATATCAACCATAAGCACATGCGCAATGTAAGTACAGTAAACCCCATTACACCTCGTGGCCAACTATAACCCTTGAGGGTGGAGCTTTGCTGCCGCTATGGAAGCAAGGTTGTAGGCACTCGGATACTTTTTTTTTGTATACTATCGCATACTTATAATCTGTATTATGTGTACAACAATTCAAATAAGTATACAAGGCTTGACGACCTAAATGAAGTAGGGGCGTTCAGTGACGCAACGTCTTCATAAGTATGCAACTTTGATGTTTTATGTGGTGTGGATTTTCTTATTGTGTCGAGAAGATCTCTGGGCCATTTTCGTTCAAAGCCACGTGGTGGGTTATCAGGATGAGTAAGGGATGATCATTTTAATATTAGTGGGTTATAGTGATTGTAGGTACTGTTGACATTTTTAGACCGTTTTGTAAAGTTAGGTTGCTCACATACCATGGGGCATAAGTAATGAAGCGAAAACTTATTGACTGGAAAGACTGAAGGATTTTCTTATTAGAACTTTTAGCTGGATTTGGATTTCGTAAGTCATAATTAGTTTTATATGATTAGATAAATTCATTTTTTTTTTACCTAAGTGGATGATACGCTTGCTCGGGGACTTATATATTTTAACGATTAACCTGACTTGGGAAAAAAAATACACAAATACTGTTGTTAGGCCACGACGCGACGCCACATAGTTCCAATTCCATAACACAATTAATTATATTATTTTTTTTTTAAATCCTACATAATACAATACATATTTGCATATAAATTCTGAATTTCATAATTTATAAGTTTCCTACGCATTTCTAATTCGTCATTGAGCATGCAATTTTTCTTTTAATTGTTTGCGTAAGAACTTTAAAAAAAATATATTACTCAAGGTAATGACACTGCTATGAGTATTAAATTTGAAACGCAGAAAAAAAAACCGCTCTAATTAAATTTATTAATTATTCATACTTTGAAATACGAACGACACCTTATGCAAATCATCATGTAACATGTTTATCAATGTTTTATACCTACTCCATACAGTTTTATTTTTTGGGGTTCTGTAAACAATAATTACAAATAAATAAAAAAAGCGACCAAACATTTTAGGCCAAAGTTTCAAGTGTACTTTTTATTATTTAAAATTTTGAACAATACTTATTTCTGAGATTGAATCATATTACAAATGCCATTAATTTTTTTAGGAAATTATAGTGAAATTTATAAAATGTCTTACACGGCAATTAAAAAAATATAAAATATTTCCTAGATACGAGGAAAAAGTACAAAACTACATTAATTAAGAATTATTATTTTAAGTAAGTAAGTTTAATTAAGTATTTATTATTTTACAGTAGTTGTCAATGTGAAAAAAAATTAGCACATTTCTATTAGTATTATTTTTTTTTTTTATAAATAATGAATTTATTTCAAGTATTTTCGTTTCGATGACATACATATTTTTTCAAAACTATAATTCATTATTGTTTTTCATCTATCATTTTAGCAATAAACGAAACCCGACAGTACTATGCAGTGCATCTTAATAATATATGCATTATTGTTGTTGTTCGATTGTGGCCTGTACTTATACAAGTATACCTACTGTGTATAGAGATGCACTAGCGTCGTTGTTGTCGTGCCATCAGATAACAGACGCAGCCCGAGCACATCCATACCGTTGCGAAACGGCCCTGGAGTGAGAAAAATAAGAATCGTATTATAATATAGTACAATTAATGCATACACATATATAAAAGTATTGCGAACGTCGTTTTTTTCATTATTCTATTCATTGACAAATAATAATAATAATAATAATAATAATAATGACGATATAATTTTGTCACACACGCTTACAATCGCGTTAAGGGGTGACCAATTATCGGTACATAATAATAATATATTATAACATTATAATAATTGTTTTCTAGCCCGGACCCGGCACTTATCCGCTGGCGCTTATAAACTACTTAAGCTACAAACGTGTATTTCCATTTTTTGAAATCTGCAGCAAAAGTCTAACTGACTATAGTAGTTTTTTTTTTTTGTTTGACAAGCGGTGTTATACACAAAATCATGTTATCAAACTCTAAAAACGCAAGTTGATAACGCCGCATCAAACAGGTATTTGATTAGAGTTTTATTAAATTATAGTACACACATTCATCGATAGATAAAAGTGTCTTGTATCAAAAGTGGTTTTAGTTTTTTCGTGCCGAATTCGGCATTGCGTGAAGTAACGTAAACGGATAAATATAAAACGAGATATTTGAAAAAAAATCATTTGTGCCATTTATGGGACCTTATGCAGAAAAGGGTTAAGTCCTTTGTACCGAGCATCAAAATATTATTCTAATCAAGG
>NW_026096121.1:0-7846 GCF_023614345.1 Adelges cooleyi | reverse complement strand
TAATATATTTAAATTTTGAGGGTGTTTTTCTTGATTTCGAACTGGAACTTTTTAATAAAAATCGCCAAGTCAAAATTTAAATGTTACACCTCGGACATTTTTCCCGTGTACGTCTTAATATCTATTGAAATAGATTTTATTACAACTATGGGCATTTGTTCAACAAAATATGTATATAATATATATAAATATGTTAAATACCAGGTATACCTCATTTCTTTTGGAAATTTCAAGACAAAGAACTTAAAGTTAAAGGTAATGAAATGTACATGCAGAGTAGCGTATTTATGTCATCGTTAATAAACCCAAGCTTTGAAAAAAAATATAAAAAAACTTCGTTTGTCATTGAATTGATGTTAATGAACGATGACGCGGAAAACAAGTATAATTGCATACAAAGACACATTCTTTGAAACAAACGAATAATTATAGTTTTTTAGATCTATTTGGGACTACTTATCGTCTTGTTTTTACCATTTTCGAAAGTTTGACTATTGTGTGGTAGTCATACCGACGATAGCTGCACCTACGCAGTTCAAAAAGTTTTTCGTGGTGAGTACGTGAAAACATGTAAGATATTTTTTTTAGGGGTAGCTGAAGAAAATGCAAGTAACAAAAAAAGAAATGTGTATTATTCTTATTTTTCTATTTCAGAAAGTTCCATTAAAACCAAACTTATATTTTCCCATGGACCTATATTTAATTCATCGATGCTCAATGAACGGGCAAGTCAAAATAAAATACTGTAATCCAATAATTGTTTGTTGAAAACTCAATTTTATATAAACTTCCAGTGTATTTAAATGCGAGGCCGCTACTGAAAAGCATATGAACAATTTAAATAAATTAATCTACAACCATCCCTTCAAGACTATCATATCGAATAACGTTTCCAAATCCATTACACACGATTCCGCTTACAAAACTTTTATTTTTTACTGTAACAACGAGCCTATTGGATATTGCGTTGTTCAGTATGTATAATATTATGTTATTTTACCTAAATTATAGATCCATAGAATTAGTTTTAATAAGTTTATGTTAAGGGAACTAAGATAAATCTAAAGTGAACTGACGACTTATTATTTACTTGAGGAAAAATTCATAAATAAAGTAGAGATCTAGATAACTAACAATTTTAAAAAAATGTAACAGAATTACTGGAAATGGTTTGAATAAGAAACAAGTAGATGCTGTAAAATGAAACGAGTAAAAAACAAATTTTAAGAAAAACCAAGTAGTTGCGCAAATAGAGAATGACTAAGATGTCATGGAAAATATAAAACAATGCTACCTATATTAAAAGACCGATATGTTTGACCAAAAATTTTAGAACTTGATAATTAAAACATTAAAAGAAATATTCGCCCGTTCTTAATACCACAATGCTCCATACATTTGTCCGGAGTATCGCATTTAAGATACATGTAACAATGAGCTTAATTTTGATTTTTCCTTTGATTCCCAACTTAAATTAAAAAATATTATATTGAATATTAATTAAGCTTACATGTGTGTGTTATAAATATTTATTTTTTATTATTTTTTTTTTTATATCTAATATCTAAGTTGCTGTATATTTTTTTGTATCACTTTAATAACTATACTCATTACCCCTTTGGGGTGTTAAGACTTTACATAAAAATAAATTACTGTTCCTGTTTTGAATTCAAATAATTGTCTAACTGTAGTACCAATGGAAACTTATTTAGAGGGTGTAATATATATCTTAAGGGGATTTGGTGAATCATGGGCAATTCAACCGCTTGGTCTCGCCTAATTGTAGGACTAAAACTATTTAATACTGATTAAATTTGTATAGGTCCTATAACGATTGTACAAAAATAAACAAGATTCGTAATTAATAGATTTTGGTTTTTGGTTGAAAGTGCTAAGCAATTTTAGTCATACATTTGAAAGTTCTTTCCGTGAACCATGTTGTTACTTGTGAAAATATATTTTATCCCAAAATCAAAAGCCAAAAACTAAATGCAGCACTAAACTTCTGCGTAAAAGTTTCTGTGTAATACCAACTAAATATTTAATTATATCAATAAGGCCACTAAAGTTAATTGTTTCCCTTATTAATTAAAGCAATTTAATCACGTAATATTAAATTGAAATTTTAGTTAATACCTTTTAAATAGCTATATTTGAATAGTATAATGAAATAATATATTTTGAAAAACCTCGATAATACCGTACAGTACCATTTTCTCCTATACATTATCGATGGTCCTATGAATCTAATATACCAAATGTTTTTCTAAGTATTAATTGTTTATGTTTCTTTGATAGAATTGTTGACGAGATGACATTTTTGAAAGTCAATTTTGACGTTGCAAAATACGTTTATCCAGAACAAGCCAGGAATCATATGGCGCTAATAATGAATATAGGTTTGCAAAGAGTTTTTTTAAAAAAAATAAGATATTTTCTAAAACAAGTAATGGAAATGGTCGATCTGAATTGTCTCTTCTATAAAGTTTATCCAACGAAAGAAATGATGGACCAGGTATGCAGCCAATCTCTTTTCTCTATATCAGCTTGTTTGTTTTGTTGTTCAACCTTCACTGTATATATTATATATATATATATATTAACTATACTACAAATATTATTAAAGACTCTTTAATTTGTGTATTTCGGTTTTCGATTTCAGCATGAAACAACATACACGTCTTTAATCAGTGAGTTCATACCAGTTAAACCTCGTATTCGTATACAGTGTGACAATTATGTAATACCCAAAGTTGCCGAAAGCTTTGCACTGTACCATATGAACTCTCGTCTGAGCACAGTGGCCAATGTCTGTGTCGATGCAAAAATTGTCGTGATTGGCGCTTCCGACGTGGCCTTGTCGTTTTTGGAAAACTTAATTTTCAAGTAAAAAATGGCGCGTAAGGCTTTATCGTATTTCAGCTGGAGCTACTTATTTCGATTACAAGAGCTCCCGTGAAAAAACTAAATAACGGTTGTGATTGATGAGATTCTATGTAATTTTTATTATAGCGCATCCAATCATTATGTGGTATTCGAAAATATAACACTCGTGTCCGATCGAGGTATTCGTTTCAAATACGAGCTTAATGACTTAGAAAACGGGTTTTTGCCCATAACTTCACATTACAGTTATGAATATATGAAATCAATGTCGTTGAACACTTGGGTGAATGTCGTGACCGGTACCGTGACGGCTATAAATAGGTTTGCCGCATTACGTTACACCTAATTGGAGTAGTATTTATTTAAGTAACCCGGCAATTTTCGTTTTTATCGTACATTATTAGCTATATTTATTAAATACATAAATACATTGTTATTAAAAAACTATAATATCATTGTAAATAAACGTCGAGATTCGAGAAATTACATTGTGAAATTAACCAGGGATTCGATAGCTCTGCATTTTTTTTTTACACAATATTAGTTGTATTTAATTTGTAAGTGTAATTTCACGTTTATCACTATATTTCATGTAATATGAAAAAAACTGGAAATTTCCATAGCGTCAATTTTTCAGGATTGATAAACATATAATTGTTGACGAATCACATTACGTATATTATGATTACTTATTCTTGTTCTGCGGCGAACAGTTTGTGTGCGATTACGTTTGTAAGGATATTGACTTCGCGTCTAGTTCGGTGTCGCACGATGCGGAATCCGAAAAGTAGCAGACAATGTGTACATGTTTTCATTTTTCATTTAATATTATTAAGGCTGTTAATTTCAGCTCGGCAAACATTGTGAGACCTATCAAAAATCTCTTTGTTTTAAACACCGAAGAAGACGTCTTGCACGCTTCCATGTCTTTAGAAAAGCTGAAAGCTCATACTAAAGGTAATGACCGACAATAGAGGAAACCCATTATGTATGTACGTGCAGACCGAATGAGTTATAAGCAATTGTCACGGTTGTTACTGTTATCCACACTCGACAAATACTAATTAGTCGAACAACGAATTTAAACGTTTAATCGCGAATGTTGCATGCATTACAGATGTGGTCGTTTACGGGAAATGTCTCGAATCGTTAACGGTGATCAACACTTTACTCAAGTCGGGTATCAAAGGATCGCGCATTGTATACATAGAGAATAAACTAGATGAAAAAATGTCGTTCATCGAAAGTGAATACGTGAGTTAGTCAGTAGCACAATGTTAAAAGTAAAACAAGTTTTATTGAAATAACGATTTGCATATTTATGTTCAGATTGCAAAAAGAGTTTATGAAGAACTGGTAAAAAACAATGTGAATATTCATAAGAGTTGTAGGTTTGTTGAGTGGAAATTAAGCGAAAACGACACTCAAATAAATAAATTGACGTTTAAAAAAAATAAAAAGTTCATCAAATTTAAATGTTCTGGATTCTTCTGGTTTGGTCAGAAACGAATGAGCAACATTACAGGATACAGTAAGATTCTTTTTTTGTTATTAAAGTCGGTAAATATATATTTTATGTTCAATTCCTAAATCGTAACGTACGGATTTTACAAATATTGTAGTTTTATTTATTATATAATTATAATAAATTATTATAATTTGTTTGGGGGTTAATTACGAAAGACATTATGGTTGGTTTAATTATAACTGAGCTTTAAAGTCGCGATAGTTAAAGTAACAGTACTTTCCAGTTATTCCAACTACCTATTAGATTATTCTTGTTATCGTGACTACTTTGTTTTCCAATTATTATAACTTATAACATGGCTAAAAAACAATGTTTCTTTTTTAAATTTAATACCCTTTTTCTCAGATTTCAGTAAGTTATTATTCATTTTGACACTGTTAATCATACTGTCCTGAGTAACAGGCTTAAATCATTTGGTATCTGTGATCCACTTTTATAGTGGCCTTCTTATGTTAGTAACCGCTCTCAGTCTATCAAGTATAAAAACTATCATTATTTTTCTTTCCAATAATCTAGTGGCGTTCTTCAAAGTTCTCATTTAGCACTTATCATCTTCCTTATCTAATAAAATCCTAAACTTGGCTATCGATTGACTTCTAGTAGGATACATGGGAACTAAATTGAACTTAGTGAGTTATCAGGTATTGCTGGGCGACTTTATACTATCGTGTGACCGTATATTCGTGTAGTGAAAATATTACATAACGATAAGAGAACGCTGAGCCAATATTATTGCATTGGTTTAGTAATGATTCGGGCTTCAATGAAGTTTGACGGACATCTTGTAGTTTCCAACTCGTTTCAAACCAACGACGAGTATGTTTTGGCCGCCGGGCCAGTAGCCAAATTTAACCCCAATAATCGGGAGGATGGCATGTTGAGTCACAGTTACTTCAATAGCGTCGAAGTCGGATCTAATGTTGCCAAGACATTTGGAGCTCTCGTAGGGGTTTTCGAGGAACCCAGCAGCATTGAATTGATCCAACCGATATTTATGTACTGTCATTTGCCCAGAGATTACCAATATCTCTACTGCGCAATTCCGGGATTTAAATATTACGAAGAAATAACCAAAACGATCAAAACTGGAGACAAGAATACAGGATACTTTGAGATGACATTGGATGCGAAAGGCCTTGTGATAGCATTTTCTTGTTATTCAAAAAATGTAAGGTTAAAATACTATTTTCTTTGTATGCTAACTATTTTTTTATCACTTTTCATACCGCTTATCTATTTATTTCTTCCCCTCTATTTTAACTTGCCTAAATTCATATAATTCATCACTCGTTTATTTTATCCTTTCATTTATAACACCACATTTTATGTATTATCACTGTGTAAATTAAACCATATTTAACTCCGTAAAATCACACAAAATTGATTTGCATAATTTTAGAAATTTCATCATTTGAATCTAATCCACCTTTGCGGGAAAAGTATTTCACTATTTGACAGTATGCTTGATCGTTTTGAAAATAACACTTTACCGTGTCTTTTCGAGTACTTTGAAGAACCTTGGGCACAAGCAATTTATTCGGACAAATTCGACTCCCTACTGGAAGTTCTCAATATGCACTGGTCGAACGTTAAATTCAAGGTAAGACAATGGCCGCGTAATGTTGCCCAATTAGAAATTCATTGTTTTACTAAAAAGCTTTGTCTGGTAATGTTTGTAGCATGTCACAAAGCCGTTATTTGAGAAAATCGGAAGGCTTATGTTGAAACAAAACGCGGACACGGTAAGTGATATTAGCTTTCAGAAATTATAATAAATATTTGAAACTCGGTTCTTTTGTACTTAGATTGCAGAGTTGGCCAAAGTCACAAAAGTTGAGGAGGAATTCAAAGATAAATGTTTAAAATTAATACAAAATGTCATGTTGAAGTTCGTCGAGGACAATTTAGACGAACTTCCCATGTATTCGCATCCCATAACCATTTCCAAATTATTGGATGAAGTGAATTTAGATTATTTTTGGCGTAGAGTTCGAGAGGAACACTCCATTGTATCGTGTCCGGCCAAATGCATGATCTGATGAACATAATACTTATAGTTTGATTTATTAAAAATAATAGTGTCACGTCTAGATTATCAATATTACAAAAACTAAAATTCTCTCTCTCTCTTACGTTTTATGTCCGTTTTTTCCGCCGATCGGGGCTTAGACAGTTAAGATTTGGCATATTTGGGTTTTATAGCAGGCTAGCCGACCTAACGCTACCAAACAAGTTGGCCCCAGAGGAAGGATCAGGTGTCCATTTTTCCAACAAGACAGTTGCCCGCCCGGAGGAACAAACCGCCAGTGGCCAAGATTCAAACCGGCGACCGTGCGTTGATACACTGCCGCCTTATCTCACTCCACCACGCGCCTGCGCCACAAAAACTAAAATTACTATAAAATATAGTCATTTGATATTTATTTTGTATAATAACAAATTATTATAAAAAAAATCATTGTACTAATTATAATCAAACAATTTCAATTATACAGTGTCACTTAAAAACAAAAAAAATTGAAAAATACTCAAAAAAGTAAAGTAGGGTTGGTTGGGTAAGTTTTTGATATTTTAACAGCTTGCGTACGAGTCCGCAACATCACGGGATACATTTTTATGTCTCGTTCCGCGAACGCCTTGATACCACTTGAAATATTTTTCGTTGCTAACCTTAATCGATTTATTGGCAAAACATTCACTTGGTTATTTTGAATCAATTTAACCATTCATTCAAGTTTGTTCGTTGTGAAAACAACACATAGTTTAAAAATTTTAACATCCCCATCCCCATCCCTACCCCCATGCAATAACTTCCAAATAATACCTACTGATTTCACCCAAGATAATTTATAGTGAACAGTTAATACAGCAGCACCATCAATGTAGATATATATGAGTATATCAGGCGTGTTGTACTTTTTAAATAGAGGTCAGACGTGTATATATTTTATGTACATAGGACTCTATGGTCAATCGATGCATCAAATTTGTTGTGAGATAATCATTTATATGCAATAAATTATGGAAATACAAGAGAAAAAATGTTATTTGCAGTGAACGGAATAAAAAGTCTTCACATTAACAACCTTTAGGTTTATTTAGATGATTATATTATTTATAATGAGGTTTATTTAGAGATTATAATTAAAAGGATAATTAAGTAAGGAGTAAAGTATTGGCAATTTTCACACAATTTAATTTTAGAGCTTGAGCTATACAATGCACACACTGTATACTAGTTACTGATACAAAACTGAGGATTATTTGTTGTTTGTTTTTGTCAGATCTACTGTGATGAACTATAGAAAAAAGTATAAATTTGTCCATCAAAATAGTTTGCGCGAATCAAACCAAAGTGTCTTGAAACTGTTGTGAAATCACCAAATATTCAAGATAAATTGAGGAGAACTTTATTTAAGATTAAGATTAAAC
>NW_026096120.1:0-8476 GCF_023614345.1 Adelges cooleyi | reverse complement strand
CCCAGAAGGTTTGAAACCGACATTAGTCTAATATACAGGGTGATTTTTTTATCATTGGCCAGTCAATATCTCACTGGAAAGAAAAGTGCAGTGTAATATTATTTTTATCTGCGCGCACTTCCCAACCACACTTCCCCTCCCGTCCTATCTGTTTTACAATTATACCTTTGAATTATTAATATCAAATTAAAAAAAAAACCATCAAAAAAAGTTATTTAATTTGTCAGATCTTCGTGGGAAACCCTGTATATTTTTCGAAGCCACACACTTCAACATAATTAATAATGCCGCCAAATGTGTTTTGTCGGCGTGCGGTGTTTAACTAAATTCTGCAAATTTTTGCGTGAACTTGAAAATAAAAAGCTGTATCACGACCCAGATTCACTATATTCGAAAACATCCACATACTTACATATTTTCATTTACCGATCTATCACTTATTTATCGGTTTTTCTATGGGCATCAGAAATATACAGATTTAACAGTTGGACTAAGTCAAAATGGAAATTTTAAAAATCAGCGAAGCTCATATGAAATAATATATTATTAAAATTAATATATATAAATATTAGATAAAAATGCTCATTGCTTGTTAAAAAACCTCATTAAAAAAAACCTAGAAAATTCACACAGAATATAATACTATTGAATTAAAAGTGCAAAGGAGCCACAGATGTTTTTACCATAGAACCAAGGTAATATTTTTTTTGAATTTTCGGTTTTCACAAACCTCTATAATATAAGTAGGATAGCGAAATAGCTAAATAAACCTTCTATAAAAATACATTAAAAAATAACGCAAAACAATAAAATAACATGCTAGTTAATTATAAAAATCAACTCATTTTTTGAACGAGTTTGTATAATTTGTTTATTCGGGTAACATCCACTTACCCGATTTTATATTTTTTTTAACGGAATAATTATGTAAAATTTTAAATAAAATAATTATTACAGTTTTATCGCGCGTAATTATTAGCATGGCTTAATAATTGTGAAAATCTCTTACCGTTATTTGTTTTAAATTTAAGGTGTAATATAAGAATATTAAAAAGATAATTGTAAAAAATATATTGTGCAACACGCATATTTTCTCTCAAAATAATTACAACTTTATTTTTATAACGTGCCTGCTTACCTAATTGGTTATAATAGGCCGGAACGACAGACGATATGTTTAAGTTAGACTTAAAACAAGATGAATAGCTAAGCCGTATTTAAACTTAAATATCTTTAAAGTATTTTGTATACATTTGCTTTACCGCCTGAGGAGCTTAACAAGCGATCGTACCTCAAAATAAACAATGGCTTAAGGTCCGAAGATGGTAGTATGTCATATAACTGAGTATCGGTGCTCTAGCTCATTGTTTCGTTTGTCTGTTGTCTCCTCAAACTATTATGGCTTACACGATAAACGGGGTAACGTGCTATTAAAGCATATTTGGAGGTGAATTGGGATGGTTAAATGTGACCGTTAAAATTTTAACATTGTGAAACACAATCGGAAAACAATACAACATGTGTTTATTAAAGTAAATACAAAGAATATAACAGTTAAATAGATATTTAATATTATCTGTCAGGTTAAAGTAGCGCAGAAGGAAAACAAATATCTTAGAATATTTTGGTTATGGACTAAAAGATGACCCGATGCTTCTGTAACAGTAAGGCGCCAACCATTAACTGAAGATATATATAAATCTAAAATTTATCAACTTCCCGATGCATCAGTCATGGTAATATCTGTTTCGTTGTTCTCCTGAAACAGAAGTTATCGTTAAATGTTCATATTTTTGATAGTAAATACCATAATTACTATAAATAACCAACAATAGTATGCATTACCCAATAATGTGTTACAACATGACCGTCACCAAAGTTGGTGGAGTCTAATGGTACTTGAGCGGGTGCCTCAAAATATACACAACGAAAAGTCTATAAAATAAATGATTTATTAAAATTTAAAAAAAATTTTAAATTAATTTTTACTCACACAGTATATTGGATTGCGATTGCCGGTAATACGAATGAACACAATCGGCCTGGGCTTAAAATGCAACACCTGCCAACCACGTGTCTGTTTCTTAGAATTGTTTATGATCATTACCCAATCCTGGTTATTGGCAGAAACTTCGACGGTGTAACTGTAGAATCGGTCACTCTGGTCCCAAAGTAGCATTCTGTTAATTATGACAATAATATCTATATTGTTATCAATATAAACCGAATATTAAAACCTATAACGAAAGTGTTGATGAACATTTAAGTTAGGTCTATTTAGCTGAACGCATACAAATTGGCAATCTATCAAGACATCACAATTTTTTTCTACAAGCATGACAATATACGATAAAGTAGTCATTATAAAATGGCATGTTTATTTAATCGTTACCTCATTGAACTAAGTATATAAGGTTGTGCGAGTTGAATCCGAATGCAATCCAACCCTAGAAGATGCCATTTATATTTGTTATGCCGAAAGTCTCTAGAGCCAATATAGTAGGGATCAGTTAAGAAATGTCTCCTATTATGTGGTTCACCTTCATTTACAGTAGCATTCATAGATTCATTAGCCACATTGTACTCGGGAGCTAAAAAATTAAAAAAAGTTAACTAAATAAAAATGTATTATGTTTTTATAATTTATTATGTTAAAATAATCGTTGTTTTTTACGGGCGAGAAATATGTGTTCTTACCCACGAATCCATTTTCGATTTTCAATGAGTCCAATCTTTCAGTATTGTACGATAGTTCTAATAATTGGAATTTCTTATCAACAGTATTTTTTGTACCAACTATTCGAATATATCTAACTATCTGCTTGAGAATCCACAAATCTTGAACAGAACGACAAATATAATCTGAATAATCTACAACACGCACCCAATGGTGGTCATCAATTGAAACATCAATATAATAACTGTAATTCCTAAAAATTCAAATAAATTAAACGAACCTTTTTATATATTTTTATTACTTCTAAAATAAAAAAGATAATTAGTGCTGGATTATTTGATAAATCATTATATAAATTATTAATTATTACAAACAATAATTTCATTTTATAAATGAAAGTTATTATCAAATAAGAATAAACTTATTTGGCATAAATTAAGGGAAATTTAAAGCAGAATACTTATACTGGACACATACACAAATTTCCATTTGTGATTAAAAGCATTGATAAACATACCCTGAATCATTATCCCCGAAAATAATTGTAATTTTATTTATAATTGCTAAATGACCCAAAGTTATCATAGCACTGCCGTTAAATTCATTGATATCCAGAACACCTTGAGAACCATGAATAAGATTTACATCTAAAATTTTTAAAACCAACATAATTTGATGAATAATAAAGTATGTGTGCAACAAGCATACTTTGCTGTACTCGAAGCTGCAGGTCATGTGGTGACACCGTGTTTCGTAACAACTTGGCTTCCAATATTATATTCGATATTGTATTTGAACTAATCAGCTGTGATTTTATGCTGATCTCGTTCAGTTCTTCGTCACTCATTAATGAATATCTAACAACAGATAAAACCTGGTTGATGGCATCAGAATCTAAGTAGTCTTGGTTCTCTATGATCCAGTGATAAACCGCACGGAATATTTCTAATTCGGTAGCAAAAAACGAGTCACGAATGAGAATTTCTTGAAGAGCTCCCTAAAAATAAAATTTGTTTCTCAACTTGAGATCTAACACGAGGAATAAAAGTTTTTTTATCCAAATATTATTACGGCTGACAATGTTAAAAAATCTTCAGATTGCAATACATCCAAAGCGTTAGTATCGATAAAGTTGAGCAGATATTCGGGTGATTTTACCACGGAGGTTTCGGGTTGACAAAGTCGTGACATAGCAAACAAAGAACATACATTATGTACATTTATGTTATTGCTTAAATACTGAGACAGTGTGTATTGTAAGTCTGAAAGTTCATACAAATTCGAGAGACTAAATAATTCCACAATAACTTTATCCTGAAAAATATATAATTAAATCATTAATTAATTGTTTTCATATAATTATCTTATTTCAAACTAACTAATTAAACGGTATAGTGTAAATAGCCTTAAAGTACATCGATTATACGTCACCTTTAGATCTCTCAAACTCATCCGACCGGTATACATATACTCAAGAATTATTTTAAATGAGGCCAATGATGCATCACTAATGTTCACTTCAGGCTTACCGGATTCTTGAAAACCTCCGAACAATAACCTTCTAGAAATTATACATGATATTAATGCGAACAATTATTTCAACGATCCCAACGGAAAAAAAACTATATAACCAGTTAAAGATAAAGTGAGTTAAAACCGTTTTCATAGGGGCAGTGTCGAAATATATGTTCCACAATCAGTAAGGCTAAGGCTTTTGTAGTATGACTTCCAGACTATCTTAATTTTGTAATGAATTTTTAAAACCTTTATATAAAGAAATATAATATGATAAATTTTGTCGGAACAAATTAAACGTATTGGCTTGTGACTGCCACTGACCAACAATAATTCGTTTTTATTACGTTTATCGATAAGTACTTTTTTATTAAGAGCAACACTATTAGCACCCTAAAAACTATTAAATATCAATTAATTCTAAGGTGATATGCTTAATATCAAGAACTTTATACGTACCTAAAATATTCACTGCGCGAAGCTAAAACATCACGGTGGACTGGCAATTGTACCTCATCGACAATTAATACAACATCAGAAAATCTGAAATTAACATTATAATTTATTATTATACAGATACGAATTATCGAAAATATAATAATTATTATGATTCACTTTTTATGTAGTTATAAACTGACACACTGATTTGACAGTAGACGACTTTTCTTTAATAATTTACAAAAATAATTCACCTATTAATAATCCTCTACCTGGTATAGAAAGACATTAGTTAAATTTTTTCCCAAATATATTAAAAATAAATTATAGCCTATAATTAAAATTAAAATTGTATACATGTTTAATTATAATTAGAAATATTTGAAATAGTAAATTATTTATGTTAATGAAAAGAATTGACATAATAATAATGTTATTGGTGCAAAGACCTAACGTAACGGACATACCTGTTGTCTAGATACAGATCGCTAAAGTCTTTGGTCAATAACTGACTGTGATCGATTGGTTCTTTGCTGTGCTGTTTGGCTGTAGAACGAGATGGTGAACACTCAACAGGCTCGTAACACGCTAAAAGAAATTAAAAAAAAAAACTGATTTTGCTGTAGAATAAGTATAATTTATATAGGATGGACTACAAAAATTTGAAAAATTAAATAACTTTTGTTCTAGTGAATATTTTTGAGATTTTTTTTTTTTAATTATTTGAACTCATTTACGCTATAAGCATCACGGTTTTTATTGTACTTACCTGTTTTAATTGTTTTATTTATTTTATTACATTTTTTAAATTTTTTTTCAGGGTAGCCATTTTGTTCAAAATAATTTTTAAAAAATAATTGGTGAAAAAATGTCTATTTTTATTCATCCGTTCAAAGGTTATATTCATTTGAAAGTGAGGATGACTGATGACGGGAAGTGGAGTGCGGTAGGTAACGCGCGTAAATAAAAATAACTCTACGCGGTTTACACTACTAACTTATTAAAAAAAAAATCTCAAAAATATTCACTTACATTTAGTGATTACTGCGATCAATTTATAAAGAAACAAAATTATTAATGTTTTTTAAAAATATATTATGTACCTGGAGTTGTCCATAAAATAATAACGACTGAAAAACAAATCATCTTCTTATTAAATCATATGAGAATATAATACCAAATGTTGAACACTATATGGTAATGAGTGTTTGAAAGCCCATTGAAAAATTTACTTATATCACAGTAGCGTAACATATTTTTTTAACTTACATACTAACGTTGATAAACGAAAAACTGTGTATACGATTTGTGTTCGTTTTTTTGTGTAGGTACATAAAGTAACTATTACTGTATTTTAACTGATGTTTGACTAATGCCCAGAAAGTTTGAAACCGACATTAGTCTAATATACAGGATGATTTTTTTATCGTGGGCCAGTCAAGATCTCATTGTAAAGAAAGGTGCAGAATATTATTATTTTTATCTACGCACACTTCCCCTCCCGTCCTATCTTTTTTACTATTATAACTTTAAATTATTAATATCAAATTTAAGAAAAAAAAACCATTAAAAAAAGTTATTTAATTTGTCAAATATTTGTGGGAAACCCTGTATATTCAATGAGTACATTTATATGTTCGAAACCATACACTTCAACATAATTAATAATGCCGCCAAATGTGTCTTGTTGGCGTGCGGTGTATAGCTAAATGCTGCAAATATTTACCTGTATTTGAAAACAAAAAGCTGTATTGATCGGTTTCTCTGTAGGCATCATAAATATATAGATTTAACACTTGCTCTTTTCAAAACTTTGAACAAAAAAACGGAAAACTTAATTTTTAAAAATCATCGCAGTTTATTTGAAATAACATAGACTTTTTTTGTGTTTGGAAAAGTTTACGGTCAGTTCACTACCAGTGTGATTGAATGTGATTTATAAATTATAGTATTAAATGCTATATGTAATAAAAATTTTAACTTGATATAATGTATAAGATGTTTATCAGATCTCAATTCTAGCATTACACAATATATGGCAATACATTGATATACTATTTGATTCCACTTACAATATTAGATTAGAATATATTAGATATTTAATATATTATATCCATTATATTATTTGCCAATTGTGTTCATTTTTGTTTTATATTCGAAGAGCCTAACGGTCTTTAAGGGAATTTCTGAATATTTATTACGCGATGTGAAGCGGTAAAACCAATTAAAAAGGGCAGAAATTAATATCTAAAATATTATTCAATTGTTGGGTACTATTTATTTACCATTCAGTGTACAGAATGGTAAATAAATTCAATATCATACTGAAATTTTTTCATAAACTAAAAACTTAAAATTATTCGGTAGAACAAAGTTTATTTAATTTTTAATATATTTGTAGGTCGCCCTTAATGATGTAAACATTTTAAAATAAAGAGTAATAAGTGTTATGTTTTAATCGCAAATTATTTATGTACCTAACTTTAAACTTGTTTCACAAGCTGCACCCCTTCACTCAATTTATTATACATGATAAGAATTGTCTGAATTAGGATACATACATTTAGCTCTTTTTTTATATCGAACCAAAAAATGGAAAATTAGTTTATAAATATTTGATAAATATGTGCATTGCCTGAAACACACACATTTTCTTTCAAAATAATTACAACTTTGTTTTTATAACGTGCCTGCTTACCTAATTGGTTAAAATAGGCCGGAAGGACGGACTATAGGATTAAACTAGACCAAAGATGGATAGATAGCTAAGCCGTATTTAAACTTAAATATCTTTAAAGCCTTTTAACAATACAACATGTGTTTATTTTAAGTGAATACAAAGAATACAACAGTAAAATAGATATTTAATATTATCTGTCAGGTTAAAGTAGCGCAGAAGGAAAATAAATATCTTAATATATTTTGGTTAAGGACTAAAACATGACCCGATGCTTCTGACATAGTAAGGCGCCAACCATTAACTGAAGATATGTATAAATCTAAAAACTATCAATGACGCGATGCATCAGTCATGGTAATATCTGTTTCGTTGTTCTCCTGAAACAGAAATTAACTGTTAAACGTTCGTCTTTTTGATAATAAAAACCATAATTGCTATACAAAACCAACAATAGTATGCATTGACTTTGATGTGCTTACCCAAAAATGTGTTACATCACGACCGTCATTAAAGTTGGTTAAATGTAATGGTTTTTGAGCGGAAGCCTCAAAATATACACAACGAAAGATCTACAATTTAAATGAGTTATTAAAAGTTAATAAAATTTCAAATTAGTTTTTACTCACTGAGCCTCTTGAATTGCGCACGCCGGTAATACGAATGAACACTATCGGCCTGGGTTTTAAATGCAACACCTGCCAACCATGTGTCTGCTCCTCAGAATTGTTTATGATCATTACCCAATCCTGATTATTTACAGAAACTTCTACAGTGTAACTGTAGAATAAGTCATCATCATCCCAAAGCAGCATTCTGTAAATTATCACAATAATATCAATAATTCAACTAAAATAAACCTAACGTTAAAACCAAATCTGCTGATATGAAAGTCGATAAGAATCATTTAACAAATAATGAATTAGTTGGTGAACATTCGAGTTAGGTCTATGCAGCTAAACGCATACAACATATACGTATCTTAGGCAATCTACCAATACACCACAATTTTTTCAACAAATTTGAAGATACAAACTGTGTAGTCATTTAAAAACGGCAAGTTCTTAAAAACTATTACCTCATTGAACGAAGTATATAAGGTTGTGTGAGTTGAACCCGAATACAACCCGATCCCAGACGATGCCCTGTATAATTTTGATACCGTATGC
>NW_026096119.1:0-9269 GCF_023614345.1 Adelges cooleyi | reverse complement strand
TTTTTATTGATTTTGTATTAAAATATAATAGCACTAAATTCAATATAAAAATGATAAAATCCCTAATGTTCCTAATTCCTATAATGTAGTAACGCGTCTGATTGGACATGAACATGAATTAAAATAATCAAACTATTTTCAAATAACACAACCATTAATACCTATTAAAATCAATTAATGTGTTACAGTCTAAGAATGTTATATTCATTTAAATATTTTAAAATATATATTTATAGACAATTCCTAATGAGATATTAAATATATACATATTAAATAATAAAATGGGGAGCTTGCGCATTGTAAATCTAAGCTGTGATTGTTGATATGCACAGTTTAGTTATCATATATAATGTTAGATACTGATGTAATGATTCTTCTTGGCTTACCTACTTATGTAACAGCTCATGCTGTAGTTTACTGATATTAAATGTTTACAAATAAAATGGTTATAGACGCATGATTAACGAAAATATTGAGTTCCCCATTATCGCAAGCCAAATATTATCGCAATGACAAATAGTTTACTACTAGCCGTTTAGTACATTAAGTAGTTAAGCAACGGTTGGAATTTGTATTAAAAAAAAAGTAATGAGAAAACAATGTGTAACCTGTTTATGAATTATGACCAATATGTGACCTAAAGTGTTCTAAATGGTGATCTATTTAAAAAAACAAAAAAAAAAGTTTACCACGCCAATGATTTGTGCTGATTTCGTAGCGAATTCATAAGATAAAAATAATTTATTTAAATATTAAGTTCATTGAATTAAATAGTTATAAAAGCAGTACAGTATAAAATTCATTTTTTTTAACCAAAGTAAATAGTTAATACCTAAGTTGGTTTAGGTTATATTGATTGTTTTATTATAAAAGGTCCTCGAATGGATTAGACAGGAATTAAGTGTCATTGTGGTGTTTTAAATTATTTTTCTGGAATAGACATTCCGAGAATTGAACAAAACTTAAAAGACTTGACGGGAATTATTCTTGATAAGTGTATAATGATAAATATAAATTCATCTCTATAGGTTTTTTTTAAATTTTATACATATTATGTGTGAGCTATTTTTTTTTAAAAGGTTTTCAGTAACATTGTATAAGTTCTAATAAAATCTGTGTAGTTTGTGTAAGCCCATGAAAAATTTGTTATACAACAATAAAAAACAATCAAATTTTAACTTTAATTTCTTAATTTTACGAAAAATAATTGCAATTTCATAAATATTTTTTAAAAGATTTTTGGTGATGACGATGTTATGCATATATGGTTATTTAATTGTTTGCGCTTTTAAAGCTTTTGAAACTTACACGTCAACATCTATATATTAGTTACTTTTAAATTATAGAATTTTCTATTGAAAATGGTAATTAGTCGATGACCTGTTGAAAAATTACTTTCAGAGTAAATTAGTGTATTTTATAAGTTTAAGCTGGGGTAAAGTAAGGATGAGTAAGGTGTTCAAATGCAAATCCTAAGTGCCAAATAATTTAATTTTTTTTTTTAACTTATGAAAATCAAAGTATTTTAAGTTGGTCATCCCATGTTCTCATGTGCCTTTATTTTGTCTCTTTTAGTTTTAAGCATGTATCTTTATTTATTCTTCAACAATACAAGAACTAATAAAGGTTGTGAAAAGCTTTGAAAAATATAATCGGATAATATTGTAAGTAATACAAATATGACCCTGGAATAGATTTGACCCTGCTGATTTAACGTAGTCAACTGAACCTGTTTTGATGCACCTAACAAGTCAACAGGTAGGAACGTATCAAAACGTTCGAAAATTCAGCTGGGCCCTATCCATTTTAGCGCTCACATTTTAGGCCAGGGCCGTTTTTGTGATGCGTCTTTAGTTGCTCAATAATTGGAAAATGCTCCATAATGATCACAAACAGCACTTACTGACAAAACAATAATAATTGATAAACTAATCTTACTACTTATCTCTATCTTTATCTTATTAATCTATCTACTTATACTTGAGTTTAAGTAGATAAAAAAAAAACCTAGTAATTTTATCCGCTCCCCGGAAAAACATTGAATCATGGATATGTTATAGCATTACGGTCCGTATAACCACCATGATTTTTTTATGAGGTCAATTATATGTATACTGAAAATTTAAGTAAGATGTTTTTGGATTTTGGAAGATTGGCCACAAAAAATGTATAAATTTACGTTATCTTAAGCTTGACCGCTAGATCGCTCCACACGACAAACTTTCTTTATCTTACCTCTAATATATTATCTTTATTTGTTTATCTTTAATCTATCATTCCTATTCTATTATCTCTGTTTTTAATTTCTAATATTTTATCGATAATCCAGTATCGCTATTTTTATCTCTAATCCATTATCTCTAGTCTTATACATATACTCGATAACGTTCAGAGTTCGCACGCACAGATTTTCCGATTGCCCCAGCCCAATAACATACCCATGTTAAAAGCTATTAAACCAGTGATATCGACCTTATAAATTAAAACTTGCGTTCTTTATGGAATACCCTATATAAACTATGGGCGGTCTGCGAGTAATAGACGTTTTCCAGTTAAATGAAAAATTGTATTTTACATTTTAAATGTAAAGTATAGCACTTTTGGGACAACGCTGTTGGTTCACTGTTGGAATCCAAGCATCATTTTTTGTCCATCGCACAGGCCGAACCAGTAATCCGATAAGTAATTTGAAAACAGATTTGAATTTGTCATGAAGTTTACTTGAGATCCTACGAGGCACTTTTTTCAATTTTGAATTCTAATCTTTTACAAATTTGATTTTAAAATTTGAAATGTTATAAAATGTTTAAACGTTTTTTATTCATAGTAAGAAAAAGGTATCAAAAAAGTATCTTGTAGCATTCCAAGTATACTTCATAAAGAATTAAAATCTGTTTTCAGATTACTAATTGGATCACTAGTTCGGCCTGTGCGATGGACAAAAATTTTACAATTATATTAACTAAAATCGCTACTCATAGATAAAATGATTTAAATTAAAAATAATACCATGAAGCTTATACAAATTAACCGGTAAATTAATTGACATAATCGAAATTTTTATTAAAACCACTTTTTTCTTAAATATTGCCTATACAAAACTTCTTAAAAATGGTCGGTATCGAATCCTCTTAATATACATCTATAGCAACGGCGATAATATTCTCGATGCCTCGCAGCTATTATATCCATAATTTCATCAGTTTTTCCATTTTTAAGCAAGAAACGAACATTTCTGGTATACAAATATAGCCTAGATCATTCTTTCCAAATCTTCTTACCTGTGAAAATTCAGTCAAAACAGGTTTAGAGTCGTTTTGAAAAACAACGGACAAACTCTTAAATTTTATTTATATGTGTTTTTATAAATATATTAATATAAATATTGACTTAAATTTAATAGGAATTAAATCGAAGTGAAATGTGAAATTGAAAATAATTACATTTGGAAAGAAAGATAGATTACCAATTGTAATACTATTTAAGTCAAAGCAAGTAACAACAATCATATAATAGTTACCTATACATATTAATTATCCATTGAACAATGCAAAAATGTTCTTCAATGAACATTGTTTATAGTTTTTAACTTAAAGTGTTGAAATTTGTATTTATTTATTTATTTAATAGATAGAAATGTACATATTTTGTAAATCGACTGTCACACATTTTTAAACTTCCTGTTATTATTATTTAGTTAATTAATTATAGTTCTTATTTAAAATTGTATTTTAAAGCTTAACGATTAATTGCTATTACTTCATCGACGTTAAACTTTTGATAAAAATAGATTAGTCTTTGTAGGATTAAAAGAACGCGTCATAGATTTCTTATACAGCTTAGAGGCCAGGCGAGTGAATACTATTTGCTTAGCTGGCATCGTCTATGGCCTATGCATTTCGAGATTCGTTTACAGTAGCCACGTAAATTATTTAGCTAAATATTTAATCCACGTTTGAGAAAATTAAATTTTAAAATTCTCCATTTGTTAAATGCCACTTAATAGTTTAGTTTACTTATTGGATTGTGTGTT
The DNA here is from genome assembly GCF_023614345.1 of Adelges cooleyi. Classification (NCBI taxonomy): domain Eukaryota; kingdom Metazoa; phylum Arthropoda; class Insecta; order Hemiptera; family Adelgidae; genus Adelges; species Adelges cooleyi. The sequence goes on along the minus strand of NW_026096119.1, from coordinate 5,236 downwards.
TGCATAACACGTAGCGCAGTTTTAGTAGGAGGAGGAGTGGCCGAGTGGATAAGGCTGCAGTGTGTTAGCGCTCACTGTTGCTGGTTCGACACTGGATAGTTGGTATACTATACTGTTATTTTATTAGAAAAATAAGTTTATTATAGTTTATTATTAGTCTTTCGCTTGGTACGTTTTTTCGATTCCTTCGATACTTGAGTATTGATTGCTAAATTGTATTTAAATTTTGATGTTTTCATAACGAGCACAATTAAATGAATGGTTAAATTTATCCAAAATAACTGACCAGGTGAATGTTACCAATTAACCGATTAAGGCCCAATATTAAATAACTACTAAAAAACATTTGGCCACAACATAAAATTAAGACATTACTATACTATATTATCATATTTTAACTTTGCTATCGTTTAAAGAACGGTTTCAAGAAAACTGAGTAAACTCAGTTCTTCTTCTGTTTATTTGTTTTACTTGCAGAAAAGCTAGTGAGAAAATAGTTCTCCCTTGCCCCTTCCTATTGGCGCCCTTAACGATGGGTTATGATAAAAATAATTTGACTACTTAACAGTTTACGTTTTTTTTGACATGTATAAATATATTGTTCACAGTGTCTTAATAATTTGATTTACAATACCTACTACAATGTATCATTCCCATGACCCCAGCAAAATACATTAAAAATAAAACTCTTCTAAAATATTAAACCACTTGAAAATTGGACTTACAAGTCTGGCGCATAGTTACTTTACCCTTAAAAAACCTCATTGTATTCAACATGCTGAGTTTCACTAACTGTTCAACGTATTCTCATCTCCTGCAGAGAATACATAGAAGAAAGGTACAAGCATAACATCTCGAGTCAAATGCCCATCATAGGACCGTTGGAAGTAAAATTAAACAAATGCATTTGGTTTAATTTAACATTTAAAACAAACCTACTTGAAAACAAAAGTAAGCGGCAGTAGGTAAATACATTTCTTTTTAATGTATAGTAGTATAATATATTATTATATATTTCTATATTATATCATACAGAGTTGGACTAGCTTTTTACCACAGCCCGGGAAACTTGTCTTTGTACTTAATTAAACAATTCTAGGTATGTTGATATATAGGTTAAGGTATATTTGGATACTACTTGTATATACTTGATTTTATATCTTAAATATATCATGTTTACACACATAATAGTGAATAACCTATTTATTTTAAAAATACATTTTTATCAGGTTAGGTTAGGTCAGGGTTAGATTAGTTTCGTTATTAAAAAAAAAACTTGAATTGCTGCGATGTTTTATATTTTACACCACTAATATATTTTTCAACACTGTACCATGTTAAACACCTTCATTAAATATAACCAAATGAGACAGATTCTAAAATATCTTTGTTAAAATACATCTGCATCCTAACATCCAAATGATACTTTCACAAACGATTTCTTATTTTAGTTTTGATACATGTTAAAGTTGAAAAACTTCGTTCACAACAAATTTGTGTACAAGACAAATTTATGTGCTGAAACATACAATCTATAATTAAATACTACATTTTAACAGCATACGAAGCAACTTAGCACCGTGAGTTTTCTATACTATCAAAAGCTGATAGTTATCTAAAAAATACTAAAAAAAGGTAGCTATATGATTATTTTTTAATATTATAAAATAACATTTTAGTTTTAAAAGAAAAATTATTAAATTTAAATTATTATCCGAGAAAAGTGAATGTCTTACGTTAAATGGTTCGTCCCTTATTTATTAACTTTAAATAGTATGACCAAAAATCTGCCATTTCTGAATTTTTATTCGAGAGCTGATATATTTAATACGTTGATCATTTTTTCTTCTTGAAATTAAGACCATCCTTGAAATGTTTTCCGGGTAAGCGATTTAATTTAATTTTAGTTATTCGCGAATTATGGAATCTGTAGCCATATACATATGTAACTACGTAACAAAGGATGATTTAAATCCTTCACAAGCGGTTGCGGGAAACAAAACGTGCATATTTTTTTTTTATATATATATTTGCACATTTAAGCAATAATGTGATTAGTGTAAATATCTAAGGGCATGCCCCTAGCAATGAATAACGTTATCGTTTTTGTTCTCGTCGTAATTTTGTTTGTTCAACGATTTTCGTTTAATTTTTTTCAGATATTGTGGTCGACGTGTTAAACGTTGAAAGCGGTTCATTAAGACGGCTGTGACGGTGGTAATCTAAAATTAACATACACATTAATACGATTCCGAGCCGTCTACATCGTATATAATATATCCGTCCGCAAATTGTAAAAACACTGCTAAAGAGTGCAATAAAAAACACCGAGGCTTAAGATAATAATCGCAACAAAAAACAAAAACATTCCCACCGCATAAACGTCTTTTCTTCGAGATTGTCAATTCTTGTCCACGTGGGTTTTTATTGACATCATATCGTTACATAATCATTATTATTGCTATTAATGTTAATTTTCCAATTTTAACCCTCCGGGCTTTTTTACCATTACCATGAACGCCGCTGCCAGCAACAGCAGACGGTCGGCCGACTGTTGTTGTCGCCATTGATTCGCACGAAGACCATGCAACGTCCCAACCAGTCGACATGTGAATTAATGACAAAATTGCCTTATTGTGCCACCATCCGACCCGTCAAGTAAGTGGCAAGTCCAAAGTTTCCCTGATAGTAACGATTGCTTTATATTTATTTTTGTTAAGCGTGTGATGGAATTTTGAAAAGACCCAAGAAACACTTGTGGCGTATAGTAGAGCAATAGAATAATGAGATATTTTTAAAAAATCCCAAAAAAAAGTTTTGCTGGTTAAGGGTTTTTGTTAATATTGATGTTTGTGATCGTTGTACGAAAGACGTAGATCGAAATAACATAAGGGTAGGGCATGTCCTAAAATAAAATAATGTAATCAAAACTGTTAAATATTTAATTACAAAATGTCAGTTTAAGTAGCCGCGATCCGATTTCAGGCGAATAAAGAAATAACAACGAGGGTACAACTCTGGCGGAATATAAACAATTTTCTTGTATTGTAACTAATTTCTGTTTTGGTTATGAGTTGTCGTTTTTAATCGAATTTGTTGTACTTATCTTATTTACTTGGCTTTGTTGCGAAACTAGGTCGAAAGTATAAAAAAAAAATTCTATGCTAAAATCTAAGCCGTAGTAATAACCCTTAAATGCCCAATTTTTAAAATTTTGTAATATACAAATAAAAAAGGTATATATCTAAAAAAAAAATTCGTTAATAACATCTGATAGATAACAATTTCTAACTAAAGGGCGCCACCTAAATTAAATGTATTTTTTTAAATGTAAAATGATGTAACGAACATAATGCATTTCTACTAAAGTAGGCGCTGCAGGTTAAAATACTAAAAAAATGTTTGCCTTTACCCTGGATTTAATGCCTTTAGGAATGAATCGGTAAAAATTAAAAATAATTAATTTAATTTTTGTTAAAAAAACTACAAATTTGGTCTTTGCACAGCTATTTTTTACTAAGTGGTTTTGTTGAATTAATTATACATCCTTATATATATCCATCCTCCAATACAGGGTGATTTTTTAAGTAATACCTCAATACCTTGTAGGGTATCGTTCTTCAATTTTATTTTTCCGTAACGCTTTTACACATCGTGAACTCTATTTTTCACAAAATAATGTGTTTTAACCCCTCTCAAATAAGTTACTTTGTAGTTTGTATCAACTTTTCAAACTTAAATAGGAACGAAGTATAATTTACTAACTTTTTAAATACAGAATAATTTCCTGAAAATTTTGATTGGTTGATAACCAGTTTTGATTAAGTATTCATAAAGTTATTAAAGTTTTAAAGGTAGAAAGTGAGGAAAGTGCGGTTGAGTGAGTAATGCGTGCAGATAAAACTAGTACTACTCACCAGCCTTCCACCCATCACCCATTCTAAAATTTAAACTTAAATAACTTTAAGAATAATTATCCAAAACTGGTTATCGACAAAAGTTTGTAAAATATTAAGATCACATTATAGAACGAACATTCAGTAACTGATTAAACCTGTAATATATTGAGTAGGTCACTTTAAAAATATCACCCTGTCTCCAGCTTAATGTGTTAGATTCTTAGATAATTTACAACGGATAGTGCTACTTTCTATCAGATCAAGTTAAAAAAAACTTTTTGACATAAATTTTAAGAAGAAAAAAAGTTTCAATGATTAATAAACTAAAATTTGAACGCCTGAACTTTTAAAGGTAAATAATTTTACTAACCACAGTGTACGGTGTATTATTGACGTGCATGGCGTTAAAAAAAAATCAATATTTATTTAGAAAACAATAATATTTATAGCCCGTGTAGTTCATGCTTACGATCAATGAAAATTAAAATTACTCAAATATAAGTATTGAAGACAACATTAGCTATAAACACAAAGTAGGCTAAACTTTTGTTCATTTATTTGGTTCAATCACGTCGTTTCATCTAATTCATATTATTAATTTATTTATATTTGTTGAGCTCTTCTTTTGTAATTATCACTAAATAATTTTAATTTGCCAGTTTATGTATAAAAAGTAAAAGCTTTGATATAAGGACTTTGATACCGTACCATATAAAAATATATTTATAACAAATTATTTAAAGAAGTTGCATTAACTTCAATGACCAAAAACCCGTAATATTATTATATTTTTTGTCAGGTCAACGGTAATGAAATAATGCTCAATTTGATGATCACCACACTCTTAGGTTAAATTGATTCTCTTCATAGAAAATCCAAAAAAATTTCCTTAGATATCTCTGTTTGCCGTGAACATTTTCAAAGATCACGTTTTAACAATCACTTGTAAAGTAGGTATTACTAAGCTTATGCGGTAATGTATATTATTTTTTGTGGTGAAGGATTCTTTAAAATATTTTATCGTTTTATTTCCAATACCATCAAATCAAAATATTTTTTTTCTTTTAATATGTGCTAGTTTTTGATCAGTTAAAATTATGAAATAAAATATAACTACTATACATATTAAAAAATACAAGTGCGCATAATCAATAACAATACAAAAATATTTGTAATTAAAACAAGAACAGTATTCAAGGTTTAATACATTTTTGAACAAGATATTATAACAAACCCAAAATGTCGCCATGGTATAACGTCTATTAAAAAAAATGTTTTGCATATTGAACGAGAATATTTAACTATAGCTAAACGTTTCTATTGAATTTCCCTTAATG
>NW_026096118.1:0-10133 GCF_023614345.1 Adelges cooleyi | reverse complement strand
CTTTTCCTTATACATCTTGAAATAAGAAACAAAAAATTACAAATAAATTCTACAGTCAACTATGCATCGGAGATCGTATAAAAAATATTCAATTGTATAGGATTTCTGATCGATTTTACTGGCTTTTTGTGTTCTATTTCGGTGGAAATAATTTTATTGTCAGCTTATCTTTTTTTTTTAGAATTTTATAAATTTTCTGAGTCAAAACATTTAATAGATTATACAGGACCTGATGAGTTAATACCCACATCCCGGTGTACAGCTATCAACAACAATCTAATCTACATAAAATTATAATTCAATTGAGAAATTTACATAGAAAGGTCTATGCCTTTCTGCTACACTTCCGTGCTGCTACACTGTTGAGTGTTTTTCAGACACGATTCTAGTTTAAAAAATAACAATTTTCGCTTGCAAATATTTTAGCTGGGCTATGGTATTGTAATCATATGCAACTTATACGAATACACAATCGTTCAGGGTCAACTGCTAAGGGACAATTAAGTGTACATCTTCAGTTGAATTATAATGTCTGATAAATTGTATAACTGGCCAGCGGGGCCAGTTGTAAATACAACAATAATAACTTTTGAAATTAAATGGCGATGTAATAACAAAAATTGCAATGCCTTCATTTAACTGTAGGTGTAAAGAAACGAAATGTTGTGTAAACAAATGCAAACAAAAATATGCTCATTAGATCATCATCCGAAAAATTAAAAGTATAGGATTGTACTAACACAATACATGACTCAGAATGTTTAAAAATCCTTTTGTTACATTTCAGTACACAATTAAAAGAATCTAATCAGTTAATACCCACATCCCGGTGTACAGCTTTCAACAACACTCTAATCTACATAAATTCCATTGAGAAATTTACACAAAAGGGTCAGAAAGGCATCCTTTTATATTGTTTGTGCGTATTCCTCCACCTGCTTTATCACAGTAGTCCGGATTACCACGGACCAGGTAACATGCGTGAAACCGTTATATATATATTTATACATATTGGTTTTTAGTCATTTAAACGTTTAAATCAATAACTTAATTTTTACTCGGCGTTAAACCTCTTTAAGTAAATAATATTGTACGATGCAATTTGAGAGTTTAGTTAATTCACTTAAAGGTACGACCGACCCTTTTGCCCTTTTGGGCGGTTTTATAAAAAGTCTCTAGGGATATTTTATGGTAGATACAGGGTAGCTTCCTGTCCCTGCTAGAGTCCCTTATTTTAGCCCGAGTAGACGGACAGTCGTGGGTGTAAGCCACTCATCGCACTGCACCGTAACACTGTCATAGGATTTGTGCACACAGACGTTTTTTTAACTGCTACACTGTTGATTGTTTTTCAGACACGATTCTAGTTAAAAAAATAACAATTCCCGCTTGCAAATATTTTCTGTGATGTAATCATAGTCTGTGATGTAAAGAATATTACTTATGCAACCTTTGAAATTAAATAGAGATGTAAAAAAAACAAATTGCAATGCCTTCATTAAAACTGAGGGTGTATAGAAACGAAATGTTGTGTAAACAAATGCAACAAAAAATATTCACATAAGTTGATGGCACCCGAAAAATTAAAAGTATTTGAAAAAACTCACTATAATTGTACTAATAGTTAAAATTCAAGACTCAGGATATTAAAAAATATGCACATTAGATCATAATCCGAAAGTTAAAAGTATTAGAAAGAGCTCACTATGATAAATGATTGTACTAACACAGTACAAGATTCAGAATGTTTAAAAATCTTTTCGTTACATCTCGGTACACAATTAAAAAAAAACAAACTATTAGTACAAATTTTTACTCAGTTCTTAACATTTTCTTAATTTAATAATTTGATTAAAAAAGACCGGATACAATAACTAGACTACATAATTCATATAATATAGTTTTTATTTTAAAAACAAAAAAACAATTTCTTTTACAATCTTAGAGCTTGCTTAATTGGTTTGTTTTGGGCTTTTATAAACAAAAACCGTTCAGTCATGGATTTTACATAGTCTGTTTTGTAAATTTTCCTAGTGATTTCCTCAAATCTTTTTATATCTATGCCCTCTAAAACAGATACAAAAACGAACAAAAATTATATTATTCCTACTTATTAATTATTATATTGTTATAGAGTGTAAACAGTAGTAATTGCAGAGTAGCCCAGAAACCAACTGTAACAAAACTTGGTGCCTCGAAACCAAGGAAAACTATTATTACACAATAGAGTTAATATATTTTGTGATTACCTCGATTCATTCGTATCAATTCATCGGATGTGAAATTAGCTTTCATAGTTGCACCATTGTCAGGCCAAAGCTTGGTTAATTGCTTCACAAGTACTTTCTGAAGATTAGGACCTACTAAGAGCTCTAATAATTCATCGAAAACGGATTGTATAACCTGAAAAAAATGTCGAAGCCTGTCGTTAAAAACGTCTAGGTTAATACAGCGTAATATCTTAAAATCTATGTCGATTTAAGCATTATAACCATAAAAAAGATTTTAAAAAAAAAAATTCAACTCTTAGTCAAAAATCTTCTGCGATTATATTATTATATTCTAATTCGCCTTACATATAAAATCTTACCTTGTATTATTTGTAAAAAAAACAGGACTTAGTAATGACAAAAATCATTTTTTTTTCATATAAATTTTATAAGTACAGTTTTTCATTTTTTAAATTTAGGCTTTAGAAACTGCTATACAAAAAAAAAAAAGTCGGATTTTACATTCCTCATACCTACATTTTTGTAAGTTACTCAATAATTAAGCATTTGTACAAAGAAAAAATTGTTACAATAAGGCTATTACAAAAAATAAAAATAATAATTACCAGCTGACCTTAATTGTATTTAAAAATGTTAATACAATATAGTTATATAAATAAAAAAGTATTTAATTCGTGTTCAAACATGATAATTATAGTATAAAATTATTTTAAAAAAATGAATTCATAATGAACCTCTCTAAAATAGCGAATTGAAAGTAATTAATACATTTTTAAATAATAAATGGTGCCTTATGAGTTATGAAAATATTTTTTCAAATTTTTAAAAATAATATATATATGTATATATATATATATATATGATTAAAACATCAAGGTGCTACTGTAAAGAAATTAAATAGCTTAAACATTTTATTCCAAAAACAACTGCAAAACCAGATATGCTGAGAAAAACAACTCGTTTGTGATAAAAAAAAAATAAATCCATAAAAATTGTTTTTGTAAATTACGAAGATTTTTATAATATTCAAAATTTGTGATACCTATAGAAACTTAGTATTTGCTTACATTACAACTAATAGACAAAATACAGAATCAGAATGTTTAAAAATCTTTTCGTTATTTTTCGGTATATAATTTAAAAAAAATGAATTATTATTAATTAATTAACATAAGTTTTTAATAAACATAATTTTATGTGATCTAAAAAATTAAAAGTATTAGATTTAGTTAAGGGCTGGATTTACAATAACTGGAATACATATTTTATATACTATAGTTTTATTGAAAAAAAAAAAATGTTGCTTTACCGTTTGGCATATAACATGTTTATTAGCCTCTAACATCTTTTGATTTAGGTTCTGTATAAACGATAACCGTTGATTCATACATGGTTCATAGTCTTGGTCATTGCTTTTACAAAATTCCCAGTTAGTTTTCCCTAAGTGATCTACACTTATGCCTTCTAAAACAATACAAAAACGAATAATTATAATATACATATTACATTGTTGTAGAGTGTGTGGGTACAGTAGTTGCAGAGTTGGCTAGAAACCAACTGTATAAAATTTGGTGCCTCGAAACCAATGAAAACGAATATTATACGATAAAGGTAATATATTTTATAATTACCTTTTTCAATGGTGGCAATATCCGCTGGAGATAAATAATGTTCTATATTATAACCTGTGTCACTCCAAAGCACGTGTAATGCATGCGCAGAAAGATTCTCTTCAGTAGCAAGTTTGAAAAACTTTCTTAATTCGTTGTACACGTTTAGTGTTAGCGGATAATATTTTGAAAGCTGTCATTAAAAATGACTAGGTTAACACAACGTGTTATTTGTAAGTTTATATCGATTTGTGCGTTAAAAGCACTAACATGAATTTGAAAAAAAATTCTACTATTGGTCTAAAATGTTCTGAGATTATAATAATGTATTCTGGTACACAGAATACATCTTACATACTTAATCTCACCTTGTATTATTTGTAAAAAAAAGAAAATATGCAGAACGCAACAGTTATGACTATTACCATTTATTTTTGGTACATTAAAAATATAGTTTTTTATTAAAACAAATTTTGCGTTTAGAAACTGATTTACAAAATAAAAAAAAATCGGATTTCATATTTGGCATTTTACCTACATTATTGTAAGTTATTCAATTAATTAAGTATTCCTACAATGAAACAAATAGTTTTGAAATAATTACCAGCTGACCTTAATTGTATTTATAAATGTTACTACTATAATATAGTCTATCATACATAAAATTATTTAATTCGTTTTCAATCATGATAATTATGGTACAAAATTATTGGAAAAAACATATTCATAGTGAACCACTTGTTAAATTAGGGAATTGAAAGTTATTCATAATTTTTCAAATAATAAAGAGTGCATTATGATTTATGGATATATTTTATTCTAAAAGTTTTGTACTAAAATTGTCAAGTTTAAAAAATTAATATGAAAGTTTGTGTGTATTTTATCAATTACTTTATGAAGACATAACAGAGAAACTTGCCTATTACATTAGTTTGCTATCAATAGCAATATTAAAAAAAAAAAAGAAACAATTCAAATTTATAAGATTTTTACTGTCTTTTAACAAAAAAGATACGATTACCTCTTTCTCCTTATCGTCGTTGGCAACACTTAGAATTACTAAGTAATTCATTGCAAAACATATAAATATTATGTATTTTGCGTTCATTGTTTCTTCTTTAAAGACTTAAATCGAACGAAACAAAACAAAATTGCTTAATAATGCTATACAGTACTTGGTTTCAGAGTGAATTTTCGAAGAATAACACGTATATAAACATATTATAATAATGGTATTTTATCGGAACATATGTTATTAATACACAATCGCTCAGGGTCACAACTTGATCTAGTTATCACAAATGTTTTAATGTTAAAAGTTACTTCTGAAACTAACGTACTAATATCCTTAGATATTATGTATCATCCTGCATTAGTAGTTGAATATCTATTTTATTAGTTCTTTCTAGTCTGTGCCGTAAAGAATATTACTTATGCAACCTTTGAAATTAAATAGAGATGTAAAAAAAAACAAATTGCAATGCCTTCATTAAAACTGAGGGTGTATAGAAACGAAATGTTGTGTAAACAAATGCAATAAAAAATATTCACACAAGTTGATGTCACCCAAAAAATTAAAAGTATTTGAAAAAACTCACTATGATTGTACTAGTAGTTAAAATACAAGACTCAGGATATTTAAAAATCTTTACGTTATATTTCGGTACACAATTTCAAAAAAAAAAAACATAAATTATTTTTACCAATTCTTCCTTAGTTCTTAAAATGTTTTCATTTCACTAATTTGATTAGTTAATGACCGGATATACAATAACTAGACTTTATATTTCATAACAGATTACGAGTACATAAACTTTACGAACTAAGATTATTATTACTGGCAGTTGGCACGACCGTTTAAACATGTCTACGAAATATTTTTGGGCGGCCATATTCTGTGTATCTTAATTCTCAAACTACAATACACTTTTCCATGTCCTGGTATTTTCAATGCATGTTTCGTGACAAATGAAAACCACAATAATACATTTATTAGTATCATTACTTTTTTTATCACTCAAATGACCTATCGTATTATATCAAAATGCTCTCCAAAATTTACCGCCCCTAAAATTTTACCGCCCGAGGCCCAAGCCCCCCCTGCCCCCCCCCCTAAATACGTCTCTGCTAATAGGTATTCGTCATTAGTTTACAATTTATTTAATAAATGGTTTTACAAATAAATCCTTATAACTAAGTTATATTTATAAAACATGTACAATACATAATTGTACAAAACATGTATTCGTTACAATTATTATACAGTATCTGATCAATTAATACCCACATATCGGTGTACAGCTATCAACAACAATCTAATGTACACAAATTGATCATTTAAACAATACATTTATACAGAAAAGTCTGTGCCTTTGTCTCGACCACACTAGGCTGGCTTCTTTAACCCATTATTGATTATTTTTACAAAACATGTGTAAATCCAATTTTAAATGCAAAATGTACGAATTTCTGTTACATGTTTGAAATATTACATGTTTGTCTTATTAGAATTTGCAAGGTACAAAGCAATTTCGTTCAGACTTTTGTCTTTTTGTGTGCACACACGCTATCGAAGGATTTGTGCACACAGATGTTCTTTTTTTATCTGCTACACTGTTAGATTGCTTTTCAGACTCGATCATAGTTTAAAAAATAATAATTCCCGCTTGCAAATATTTTAGCTGGGCTATGATATTGTAATCATATGCAACTTATATGAATACACAATCGCTCAGGGTCACAACTTGATCTAGTTATTACAAATGTTTTTAATGTTACTTCTGAAACTTACTCACTAATACTAATATTAGTCCTTAGATTATATTATGAGTCGTCCTGCATAAGTCGTTGAATTTCTATTTTATTAGTTCTTCTAGTCTATGCTATAACTCGCATTACTGCCGTTTGTCAATTTAGTGTACATTTTTAGTTGAATTATAATGTCTGAATTAAATTTAATAACTGGCCAACGAGGCAATTTATTAGTTTTATTTAATAATTGTAAATACATCTAGGATATTACTTAGTTATTTTTAGTCTATGCAGTAAGTCGCATTACTTATGCTGCCTTTGAAAATAAAAGGAGATGTAATAAAAAAAATTGCAATGCCTTCATTAATACTGTAGGGGTGGTGAAGCGAAATGTTGTGTAAACAAATGCATTTAAAAATATTCACATTAGTTGATGTCATCCAAAAAAATGAGAGTATTAGATAAGACTCACTATAATTGTACTAACAGACAAAATATAAGAATCGGAATGTTTAGAAATCTTTTTGTTACATTTCGGTACACAATTTAAAAAAAAACATAAATTATTATTAAAATTACTTACTCAGTTCTTAAAATATGTTTAATTTAATTACTTGATTAGTTAAGGACCGGATATACAATAACTAGACTTTATATTTTATATATTATAGTTTTATTGAACAAAAAACATTTTCTTTACCAATTGGCAATTATTTCACGTTTTGATTTTTAGTCTTCATATACGATAACTGTTTATTCATGCATGTTCCATAGTCTTGGTCATTGCAACAACAAATTTTCCAACTAATTTTCCCAAAGTGTTCTACACTTATGCCTTCTAAAACAATATAAAAACGAATAGTTATAATATACATATTACATTATTGTAGAGTGTGTGGGTACAGTAGTTGCAGAGTTGGCCAGAAACCAACTGTATACAATTTGGTGCCTCGAAACCAAAGAAAACTAATATTATACGATAAAGGTAATATATTTTATAATTACTTTCTTTTATAGTGGCAATATCCGCTGGAGATAAATAAGTTTCTACGTTATAATCTGTGTTACTCCAAAGCACGTGTAATGCATGCACAGAAAGATTCTCTTCGGTAACAAGTTTGAAAAACTTTCTTAATTCGTTGTACACGTTTAGTGTTAGCAGAGAAAATGTCGAAAGCTGTCATCAAAAATCACTAGGTTAAGACAACTTGATATTATAAGTTTATGTCGATTTATGCGTAAAACCATTAACAAGGTTTTGAAAAAAAAAAATTCAACTATTGGTCTAAAATGTTCTGAGATTATCATTATGTATTCTGGTTCGCCTTACATATAAAATCTTACATACTTCATCTCAACTTGTATTATTTGGAAAAAAAATATACAGTAATGACTCTAATCATTTTTCCCCCTATTAACATTAAAGTATAGTTTTTTATTTAAAAAAATTTTGCCTTTAGAAACTGATTAACAAAATAAAAAAACGCCGGATTTCATATTTTGCATTTTACCTACATTATTGTAAGTTACTCAATTAATTAAGTACTCTTACATTAAAACAAATAGTTTTAAAATAATTACTACATGACCTAAATATATTTAAAAACTTTAATACTATATAGTAGAACACATATAAAATTATTGAATTTGTTGTCAAACATGATAATTTTAGTACAAAATGTTTACAAAAAATATACTCATAATGAACCAATTATAAAATTTGGGAATTGAAAGAAATTCATACATTTTCAAATAATAAATGGTGCATTATGATTTATGCATCTATTTTTTCTAATAGTTTTGTACTAACATGTTTAAGTTTGAAAATTTATATGTATGTTTGTGAGTATTCTAACAATTATTTTATAAAGACACAACAGATCAACTTGCCTATTACATTAGTTTACACAATCGCTCAGGATCACGACTTGATCTAGTTATCACAAATGTTTTTAATGTTCAATGTTTCATTAGATTGTATGTATCATCCTTTATTAGTCGTTGAAGTTTTATTTTATTAGTTATTTCTAGTCAAGCGTAACTCGCATTACAGCTGAATGTCAATTTAGTGTAAATTTTTGGTTGAACTATAATGTCTGAATTAAATTTATTAACTGGCCATTTCGTTAGTATTACATAATAACTGTGAACAACAAGAATATTACTTATGCAACCTTCAAAGTTCAATGGAAATGAAATAAAAAAAATTTGCAAAGCCTTCTTTAAAACTGTAGATGTAGAAAAACGAAATGTTTAAGACACTGTTTAAAATTTAGTATTGCAGTTTTAAAGTTTCAGAACTCCAAAAAGATTTGGAGATTTAGTATAAGATAACGCACAAAATAATTCAATTTATTAATCTAAATTAAAAAAATTTCAGCCTTTCAAATATTTATTGAGGTGTTTTTTAGCTTCGATGCGGAGCTATATTACGGTGTTGTTTTTACAATGACGTCTTTTTACATATTTTTTCAATTTTTTTGTATTTACTTAACCGCATTTTCACGTAGCAAGCATATAGTTTGAAATCGTAGCTACCCGGCTTTGGAATACAAATAAGATGGTCTGCTATATTATACACGGGTGTCGCCAGTAATTATTTATAAGACAAAATATTGTAATTTTATAGTATTTAATCTTAGCGCACGACAGTGCGCCAGGCCAAGATCCAGCAATGTCAGTGTATCTTTGCACGAACCAATTCTCCCAGTTTTTCTAACCCACATATCCCTGTTTACTCTTAAGATAATCTTTTGAAATTTGAAACATAGATTAAGCTCAAGTAGCTCAAGATACTGTAAAAATGTGAGCCCTTAATAGTAAGCCTATTCAAAAGTTTTCATTTTTTTGTTATTGACTCACTCACTCAGTCATCATCAAAATTTAAGACATTTCCCGTATAGGTAGAAACGGGAAATATGGGCACAAATGTGGGTCTTGTAGTGTAAGCAAAGGAAAAATATGAAAATTGCAAATTTCTCTCAAAATTAATGCCCTAGGTGGGGCATTAATCTAAGACGTACAATATCCATTCAATGCCTCGTTTTATAAAAAAACTTCGCCCTACGACACTGATGCCCGCAAAAAGAAATGATATCCCCAACAAAAACTTAACAGTAAAAAAAAAGCGAATGTTTCAGACCCCCTTCCAAAAATGTCAGGCACCTGACAAATGTCTTAATTCAGAAACTGGTCAAGTGTTAATCATACAAATAAAAGATCAGCACTGCTCATGAAAGTAGGAGTGAAGTGTGGATTATGAATTAATTAAAAAATAGCAGATTTGGCGACAATGTAGATATCTCTACTTTAATAGGCTGTCTTTTTTTGGGAGGGGGTCTGGAACTTGGCCTTTTTTTTCACTGTTAGGTTTTTGTTGGGATTGGTTTAACAATAAATGTGGGCTTTTTTTTGTCTGTATACACTGTAACTTTTTTAATACTGGACAATTCCTTCGAGTAGCAACTCTATAAATCAAAAATTTCATCAAGTTGGTACTTCGGGTGGGTAAAAGTTGAAAAAGTTTACTTCTTCACAATTA
>NW_026096117.1:0-10813 GCF_023614345.1 Adelges cooleyi | reverse complement strand
TTTGGCATATAACCCGTTGCCTTTATCGGCCGAAGTTGTGTTATTTGACTAGCTCATCGTCTAGAAACCTAATGCCTCCTCCTCACGGTCAAATTGTCTAAGACACTAGATTAACAGTATTAAATTAAGTTGTCCAATGTTTAGGAGCCTAGCACTGTTTGCACCACCAATTATTAATTTCGCCGCAGGTAAAATGCTAATGAAGTCATTGCACGTGACATACACAACCTATACTAGAACATAAATCACAAGTGATATTGATTGTGTTACATCAGCTATGAAGATACGCGTTATATTGCACATCGCAGGTATGATATTATAATAATTTCAATTATATTTTTTACACTTTATTCGTGCAAATGTGTCCAAACATTAAATATAATATAATCTTACATTGTATAAACTTTCATTATTATTATTTCTTGAGACCAATACAATATAATGATAAGACAACGGTAATCATAAACTCGACATATTGTTCAGAACACAGTTTATTATAATCTTACAAACACATAACAACATAGGTAGGCCATACACACAAGTTTCGGTCGTATACTTAAGCAAACAATTTGTTTTAAATAAAACCGCCGACCGTGCAAAATTTAGTAAATCTATTGCTGTATTATGTTTAAAAGTTGTAAAAATAAATTGCTATTAGCATAATTAATTCGTTGGGTTAGGTGCCAACAAATATCTATCTGGAACGTTATAATAAGCATATTACTTATTGAGGGAAAACAAGATAACGAGATCCAAAGACGATCCAAAAAAGAAAAATATAACCTATAAATATGTCACTTGAAAACAATGCCAGACGCGGTTTAAACTTTAACTACTGTAATCTACATAATATCTGAATGAACACATTTATCACAGTTTTGTTTTAAACTCAAAGCCCAGTCATAATAATAATGATATCTTACCTGCGAGGATAGTATGAAAACGACACATATGGCAAAGCAAACCCCCAATTTTTATATTTGTCTATCTACTATACAACTGTATATAATTATCAAACCTGTCACCGTTGTTTAAGACAATCTTTGATTTTTTTATTTTCTTAACAATAAAAAAAATACAGGCTCGAATTTGTTATTCCATTATCGACAAAAAACGTATTCCACGGCACTCCTCGCTGGAAAGTATTTAAAAAGGCTTTTAGACTTACACTAAAACATTTTTTCTTCTTTTATAAACTTTTCCCAGTTTTATTATTATCATTTTTTTTTTTCAGTTATTTTTTAAAATACATTATTACGTTTTTTAAATAAATTTGTTGTAAAAACGCAAAGTTTAAAAGATCTCGCGCAAGTTTTTATTTTTTAGGACCTTTTTAGGTCGCCTCGAAAAGTTTTTTTTTCTTCATTTTTTATTTTGTTTGTCAAGCTGTTTTCTAAAAAGTCATCGCCAACCGTAAGTACAAAACGGTTTATCGAATAGCCGACAAAGGCGCGAAAAGCTTACACATACATAGATTTGCGCAATTTTCATTTATATTATTAAAAAAAATAATTCAGACAGACAATGACTACATTGTATATTATAATAACAGTGTTATTATTATTTATGAATATCTTATGTTTTTAACTATAATATAATACACACAGGAAGGCTAACTCTTAACGGACACTTAACCGAGACCTTTGGACGGTCATTAATAACTAATATGGTGGAATTATATATCATAACAACTTACTTAATTATTATTATTTTTCTACGGTGGACCGTTAACTGGCTCGAACCGTGTTTAGCGGCGATAAGTTTTCATATTAATAATAATTATTGCCCTTTTAGAAATAAATGTCATATATTTTTTTTCCCCCAAATTCTAATAGAATCAAAAGATGACTTAAATGGAAGCACACAAATAATATTATTGTAATAATACATTTTACTTGGGTTTGTCTACAGCAGCGCGGTTTGACTTAACCCCGGGTTTCAGCGGCCTGTGTCTGCGGTAATTGGCGATTCGCAGACAGCAGACGTTTGCAATCAGACTATAAATAAACCTTTAATTACCAGCTATTAGTCTATTTAGTTTGATAAAAAAAAAAAATTAAAATAAATTACTCGATAAAACTGAACCGAGGAAGAAAAAAAAAAGGAATTGCGTTTGAACTTTATATGAATAATTGTATTTTTCACCTTTACTTCAATACTACCTATATATAGTCAATTCCCTATGGTTATAATAATAATTTTAGATATTATTTTATTATATTGAAAATATCAAAGGGCGTACACAAGCTGGGACGGATACAAGGGGCGGGGGGAGGGGTGAAGGCTATGACCTCCCTTATGTGCGTTAAAAGTTTATTTTTATTGCTTTATTTTTTATAATACAATATATATTAGAATATGTCTAATTTTTTGTTTGACCCTGTAAACTTTAACTCTATTTGCCTATTGGATTTGAAATGATTTTTTTTTTTGGCACCCCCCCCCCTTTTTTTTATACTTCAATCCTACGTCCACAACCTAAGTGTCTAGGTGTGAAAAAACAAAGTTCCACTCGATTAGACCTTGGAGGTATTTACCACCGACCCGTAGTTGGCCAATGACCCTTATAGTGTTATTGCGGCTGATATATAATATAGCTAATATTAATATCTATCATGGCAACTACAATGTAGCACGCCGTTGGCACAACACACACATGGCTATTAAACGCGAAAATACAAAACACCAATTAACAATAATTATTATTACTTTTATAGGTGTGTTTGGGTCAGTGTTGATGGACAATGTGAACGTTTAAATAATAATAATGATTCCAATCGCGTTTCGAATAGCTGTTGTTACCAGAAGACATTATACAATAATATTATATTTCAATAAAACAGGTAAAATATTATATTGTACACTACTTGTAACATTCTATACGGCCAAGTTAGCCGTACCGATTAGTGTTAGTTATAACTGTGTACAACCCAAAACGAGTGTAGGTAACACATTTTAATGACATTTAGAGTGTGTGTTGCCATAATGAACTGGTGCTATGGAAATGGACAATACATACATAAGGGACTGGGAGCTCTCTCTCTCTTTCTCTCAGTCCCATAAAGTGATTTTATAAATGTACTGTGGTTTATATGTCAAGTTTAAACGGCCTTAGTGGGTTTCAAGTTAGAATAAAATTTACTACAAATTTTGACTGGTCTAAAACCAGTTTTGGATAACTATTTTTTTTGAAGTTATTGAAGTTTCCAATTTAGGGCAGAAGAAAATAAGTGCAGTGTAGTATTATTGTTATCTGCGCGCACTTCCCATCCCGTCCTAACTTTTACAACTCTAATAACTTTAAAAACAGTCGCTTATCGACCAGTTAACATTTTTCTAGTAAAATATTCTTAATTTAAATAGTTAATAAAAAAATATATATAAATATGTTACCATTTAAGTTTCAAAAGTTGGTATAAAAATAATAATATTAGTCTGGGAGGGGGTTAAAAACATACAAATGTGTGAGATGTTGAGATCACATTGCTTGAAGAAAACTCTAAGCAAAAGAATAATTAAATTGCTAATTAAACCCTATGAGATGAATGGTGATCCATTTCCAAGAGTAACACTCTCGAATATTTGCAATTTTGTAAACATGTACTTAATAATATGTTATTTTACAATGTATTAAACATTTACAGTATGTGTTGCCATAATGAACTGGGGCTATGAAAATGGACAATACATACACATATGGGACAAGGAGGGAGCTCTCGCTGCCTCTCTCCTGTCTCATAAAGTTATTTTATAATTAATGTACTGTGGTTTATATGTCAAGTTTAAACGACCTTAGTGGGTTTCAAGTGAGAATAGAATAAAAAATATTGTTTATAGAAAAAAAAAGAATAATAATAACAATAATACTCTAGGCTTAATTAATAATGGAATTTTTACACTTGCCGTGTGTCGGTTTGAAGAGTTTTTTCCCCTCGTTTTCAACAATAGTAGGTACAAATAAAAAATAATATTATAACGGCCACCGATTTGGAGTTTATGCGGTGTCCTGCTATTGCACCACCAGCTGTAAGTGTACTCGACCTTTGAGTCGATAATAATTCAAAGAGAACAAATTGTTTGTACGGTACGAAAAAACGCTCTAATGGTCTCTCGGTAAATTGCTATTAATATAATAATTGTTGAAATACAATAAAATTATTGATCTCATTATTACTTTACAATTTAGTATATATTCATCAAATGTTTAAGTATATGCGGAAAAACAAATTAAATAAATAAAAAACCAAAAATGTTCTGATAAAGGCACTGAGCTAATTGGGTTGCTCTAAAAAACAGGTGTATCACGTTATTAAAAATAAATCGTTTCTCGCGATTTTTAAAAACTTAGTACTTGGCACCTAAGAAACTTTGGTCTTAGGAGAGAGAGAGAGAGAGAGAGTGTGTGTGTGTGTGTGTGTGTTCAACCGGTAATTCATGTGTGCCGTTTCCGGTCGGGTGTACCTGTGTTATGTGTACAAAGGCCGGCTCGTATAGTATTATAAATGATCTAACTCACTCGTGTCCGGCGAATGATACAGGTATCAAATTCCAAATCAATCTTAACGATCATGATTAATATTATACCTATGAACCGCGACGTGTAGGTGTTCACGTTTTTTTATCCGATTCACGTGTACACCGTGGTCTGTGCTTTGAATCGATACGATATATTTTAAACGTTGTTTAATTAGGTATGTTTGCCAGTATTTCGCCTTATCGACAAATATATGGGACGGTTGATTATTATTTACCGAGGGTTTTATTTTCCATATAGACTAAAAGCCGGAACGAACAACGATAAACAGTAACGTTATCCAAAGAAAATTTCCACCTCTGTCGTGTACGGTTTGACGCGATAATAATAGGGGTCGGCTGCGTCATTCTTGAAGTCACAAACAATAGTGAACGTACACTTTAGTGAAGAACGTGATGAAATGTCAAGACTTTAGGTTATGATTTGGTTTGGAAATATTTTTGGAAAATAAATGATCAAAACGAATATTACATATTATTATAATATGAACCGACATGTAGGTGTTCACGTTTTTCCAATGCACGTGTACTTACATGAAGAAAAAAAAAACACTATTATAATCACATTTACAGGCGAATCGCTGATCTGTGCATACGTTTATTTATTGATTTTTGAACCGTAGCGATGGGTTTACTATAATTTGCACGGTCGGCGGATTTTTTGTACGATTATTTGCTCAAGTATCTTATGGAAAAAATATGTGTGCTGTCGGTTCTGTTGTAGGTTTTTAACATTTTTTGCGTTCCGTACAAAGTCAAGTCGATGATTATATATAGCATAATATCATGGTGTTAATCATTATTTTAATAGCACAGGAACATAATATGTTAATAGTATTGAAAATTATACAATATAATAAATGTATTATAGTTATATACCGCATTTGTGCGGAAAAGGTTTTGTCGATTACAGTGATAATTATTATCGTACCCTGTGCAATAACTCGTATCTTCGTGGCTGGTGTAACACTCGGCAAATGTACACAATCAATATCACTTGTTAACTATGTTCTAGTTAAGGTTGTGTATGTCACGTGCAATTTTACCTGCGTCGAAATTAATAAATGATGGTGCAAACAGTGCTAGGCTCCTAAACATCGGACAACTTAATTTAATATTTTCAATCGAGACAATTTGACCGTGAGGAGGAGGCATTAGGTTTCTAGACGATGAACTAGTCAGATAACACTAGTTCGGCCGGTAAAGGCAACGGGTTACATGTCAAAATGGCATGCATAACTAATGTCACACGGACCTGTTAGGTTTATCAACAGCTATCGACGACAGCTGTTATACCTACAACTTTTGATCACCGATATATTGTAGTTTACCTACTTGTTGACTTGTAACCAATATCGAACGTTATTCATTCAATCATGATTAAAAATTAACTGAAATTGAGGTTTGCTCTGTAATATGCGTCGTTTTCATTATATCCTCGCAGGTATGATAATATCATTATTATAATGGCTAGGCTTTGAATTTGAAACAAAACTGTGATAAATGTGTTCATTCAGATATTATGTAGATTACAGTAGTTAAAGTTTAAACCGCGTCTGGTATTGTTTTCAAGTGACATATTTATATGTTATATTTTTCTTTTTTGGATCTCGTTTATTTTTTTCCCCTCAATAAGTAATATGCTTATTATAACGTTCCAGATAGATATTTGTTTGCACCTAACCCAACGAATTAATTATGCTAATAGCAATTTATTTTTACAACTTTTAAACATAATACAGCAATAGATTTACCAAATTTTGCACGGTCGGCGGTTTTATTTAAAACAAATTGTTTGCTTAAGTATACGACCGAAACTTGTGTGTTTGGCCTACCTATGTTGTTATGTGTTTGTAAGATTATAATAAACTGTGTTCCGAACAATATGTCGAGTTTATGATTACCGTTGTCTTATCATTATATTGTATTGGTCTCAAAAAATAATAATAATGAAAGTTTATACAATGTAAGATTATATTATATTTAATGTTTGGACACATTTGCACGAATAAAGTGTAAAAAATATAATTGAAATTATTATAATATCATACCTGCGATGTGCAATATAACGCGTATCTTCATAGCTGGTGTAACACAAACAATATCACTAGTGATTTATGTTCTAGTTAAGGTTGTGTATGACACGTGCAATGACTTCATTAGCATTTTACCCGCGGCGAAATTAATAAATGGTGGTGCAAACAGTGCTAGGCTCCTAAACATTGGACAACTTAATTTAATATTGTTAATCGAGTCTTAGACAATTTGACCGTGAGGAGGAGGCATTAGGTTTCTAGACGATGAGCTAGTCAGATGACACGAGTTCGGCCGGTAAAGGCAACGGGTTATATGTCAAAATGGCATGCTTAACTAATGTCGTCTGGGCCGGTTAGGTTTGTCAACACCTATCGACGACAGCTGTTTTACCTACAATTTTTGATCACCGATATATTTAGTTTACCTATTTCTTCATTTGTAACCAATATTGGACGTTATTGATTTAAGCATGATTAAACTAACTAGTGCCCAATGAATAGGAATTATAGCCAGAGACATTGCATATAATCGTCAGCGTTCACGTTGAAAGGCCTAACTAGTATTTTCTTTACATACATTTTTTGTAAAAGTAGACTCTTTTACACACTTTTTTATAATTCATAGTTTTAAATTAGCCCAAATTTTAAGTATAATTTTTTTATTTTTCCACGAAAAAACCTTTTAAACTTAAACCTTTTAAATTGTAACGTACATAACTTATTAACTATTTAAATTAAGAACGATACACTGATGCAAATGTCGACTAGTCTATAATCAGTTTTGATTAGTTACTTTTGAAGTTATTAATGTTTAAAACTATAAACGGGATGTGATGAGGTTGAACATTACGTTTCTACCGTCTTAAATGTAAAACGGTGGTAACTTCAAACAAATATTATTCAAAACTGGTTATCGTCCAGACAAAATGTTTAACAAGTTATTTTCAATTTTAAAAGTTAATAAAACGTTTACGTTACCGTTTAAGTATTAAAAGTCGAATGAACTCTAGAATTTACCAATTAAGATAAAAGTTTTAACATTGTTTAATATTGTAAGAGAGCGTTAACTTAAATGAGTGTATTGCGTGAAATGCATTACAATGTAAAATGTATAAGAAGGCAAATAGCTGATTTGTATATTATGAATATTATTATTATTATTTTTTTTTAATAACAACAATAGAAACACTATATTTTGCACAGACGTTTTGCCGATTTATTATTATTTGTTTATGTTTCCAATGGCAACTCGTGTGTTTGGTGTCTTATTATGTTGTACAATCAAAATGCAATGGAGTCTTAGACAATTTGACCGTGAGGAGGAACAGGGTTATTGTTGTTCAGGCGGTGAGCTAGTCTGTAATTGGATAACACGAGTTCGACCGGTAGACGGAACGGGTTACATGTCAAAATGGCATGCATAACTAATGTCACCTGGGCCTGTATGGTTGTCAACAGCTATCGACGACAGCTGTTATACCTACAACTTTTGATCACCGATATATTGTAGTTTACCTACTTGTTGACCTGTAACCAATATCGGACGGTATTCATTCAATCAAGATTAAATTAACTAGTGCCCAACGAATAGGTATTATATTATAGAAAATTCCATAAAAAAAAAAGAAATTCAATTTTTACCTACATAAGCTATCTTTTCTACATTTGGGCGTAAACTTAATTTCGCTGTTAAATTCCTAATTAAATTGATAAAGAAAAAATTGAGTCATACAACTTTTTCAAAGAACATTCACACTCTGGGGGATTGAAAGCGCACGGGTTTTGTAGGCAATATTTAAGTAAAAAGGCGTTTTGAGTGATAAACAATGATCTATTATTATTATCGATCATTTGTAGAAATGATTTCACCCGTCCGATTGTGTGTACCTAACCCAAACCCGAATCAAAATACCTCGGCGGACGTCACACGGTTAATATGGCTCAGATAAAATACATATTTGCACGGATTGTGATGGATTATTTACTCATTAGCGGTACACCACACAAACGCACACGTACAAACGTGTGGGATTACAATATGATATGCATGTAGGTAGGTGTTAATAAGAGATAATTTGACTTACAAATTTCGGCGGTTACGCGTTGATAACATTTAGGTCGATGACGTCACTGTGGTGGTGGTGTTTTTTTTTAATTTGAAATCGACACAACTGCAGCTTGACAATTTTGGCCTACAGACGGCCGAGGGATGACCCACCTTTGTTGTAATAAATCATTAAGTCATCATAGAACAAGGCTCTTTTTCAGACTTTTGAAAATGTTTAACGGTTATGTTGCTGCACCGCAAAAATTAAATAAAACACAACAAATGTCGGTTATTAAATAAAACAATTACATTTGGCCGATTTGTTCGTTCTCAATACTTACAAATAGTGTGTAGAACTAGAATTAAGAATCTCCCTACCAGTAGGATTAGATTGATGATCTGGCAGCAGAAGAGTGAATCGAGTTAATTGCATTTGTTATTGATATTATTACTTATTTTGGTTATCAATGAAGCTGTAGTACAAAAGCTAGTGAATTAATGTGTTTATCATATATATATATGTTCACGCGAATGGCTGATTTGTATAATATTATGATTTATTTATTGATTTTTCCAATCACAACAATAGAAACACAGCAAATATTTCGCACAGACATTATTTGCTTAAGTTTCCAATGGCAACTCGTGTGTTTGGTGTTCTTATTATGTTGTACAGTTATTTCTATTGTAGTCCAAACAAAGCCGAGTGTTTGATTAACGTCGTGTTGTCATTACTACTCTATTGGTTTCGGGAAATAATATAATATTTCACTGTACATAAAAAATTCGGCGGGTAGAACTTTAAGTTTCAACTATATTGGTATATTATCATTCAATACTTCTTAATTGATACTACAATATTTATGCCCGTGATGAACAATCACACATCACCTTTGAGTTGAGATTTTGTAAAAAAAAAAAATCACTTCAAATCCAATAAGCAAATAGAGTTAAGGTTTACAGGTAAAACAAAAAATTAGACATATTCTAATAAATCATATTATAAAATTAAACTTTTAACGCACATAAGGGAGGTCAAAGCCTTTCCCCCCCCCGCCCCTTGTATCCATCCTAGCTTGTGTACGCCTTTAGATATTTTCAATATAATAACACAGCCGTAAAACAATATAATATTTTACCTGTTTATTAAAATATATTTTTATATTATGTGTTCTAAAACACAGTCCAATAACACCTATTTTTTTTTTATTTATTATATTTTAATTGTTTCAACATAATCTTGTTTTTACAATATATTAATTAATAAGTTACATAATTAGGTAGGCATAATAGAGTAAAAAAATAATTTATAAATTATTTTAATCTAACAAATTGTACATAAATTATGAGTTGTTTTAATTAGGTCATTAATCTGATGATAACGATGATGAAGATGACGACGATGATTCTGGCGGTTTTTGGTTCTTTTCCCAATTTTGAAGTGAAGGACTCCTTCTATTATGTTTAGTTTCGAATGAAATTTTTTTAATTGTTCATTTATATCACCTATTTAAAATCACTCTATGGGACAGTTAGCAACCAGTCAACATTTTTAGTAGGTACATTATTATCAATTTAAAAAGTTAACGAAACGTATGCGTTACCGTCTATGAAAAAAAAAATTCAATTATCAATTAAACGAGTTTTGTGAGAAATTTGAAAAACAACGTTTGAGAAAAAAAAAATTCAAGGTCGTCGACGTCAGAGGTTATCGGGACGTTGTTCTATAGCAAAGTTTCCGTATCGGCGGCCGAACACGAAACCGGTCGTCCGCCGCCGCCGCCGCCGCCGATATAAATAACACATACCGTATTGTTATTTACCGTGCCGCAGCTCTTTGGGCGCGAGCCCGCCGCCGGCGTACGCTAACAGTTATCATTCGGCCAGCGAACGTCGCGCATACACGCCGCACCAACAAAACACACCATCACCATGGGCGTACTGTACAACGTGTTGTTCCGTAACGGCGGCGGCGGCATGGGATGCGTCGAACCGGCGACGACCACGACGGCGGACCAACCCGAATGGGTGTTGGACAGACGGGACGGCGGATCTCTGGTGTGGCGCCGGTCCGGGTCCGTGTCGTCCAGACACGTGAAATTCCTGGACGAGGTGCAGGTGAAGGTGTACGAACGGGACGAAGACGCCGACTTTGCCGCGCCGCCGCCGCCGACAACTCGGACTCGGACTCGGACGG
>NW_026096116.1:0-11785 GCF_023614345.1 Adelges cooleyi | reverse complement strand
AATTAGTAAGTTTGATAATGCATACTCGTTTTTTCCTCTACTCTCCTTTTGGTAGTGAATGACTTCTCTGTGCTTATACTATCCGCTTAAAACTGCTGAAAAAAAGGAATCCTTTATTGAAAATATAATAATAAGGGACTATAATCAGTGATTTTGTTTGCATAAATAACGACTATTTTCATCATACCAACATAGTAAATAATATAAGCACATAATATGATCTATGAGTTAGTTTGACAACGCACACTCGTTTTATTCCCTATATCTCGTTACATACACAGTATGACACTAACGACATTTCCCGTCAACAACTATTCAATTCGGTTGAAAAATATTTTGGCAGATTTTACATTTGAAAGGTTTTTCACCTGTGTGTACACGTTTTCTTCTCTCTATTTCTGTGGTTCACAACCTTTTTGAGACTGAGTCTATCTTGTTACATACATAGTAAGACAGTGAAGTCATTCACCGACGTTAACTTTTTAATTCAGTTTGATAACGGTAATACCCTCCTTTTAGAAGTTCTTTTAAAAAAGAATACTAATTTTTTTCAAGATTGTCTTCTTAGTTTGAAGTACTAGTTAGTTTGATAATGCATACTCGTTTTTTTCTCTACTCCCCTATTGTATTGAATGGCTTCTTGGGTATATTCTCCGTTTACAATGGTGAAAAATATCCACTACTAAAGTAATCAACAATAAATTAACCAAAAAGATCTCTGTTCGGTTTTGTCGTCGGAAGGCGGTGGACTAGACACACCGCATTTATCGTTAGTAAAAGCAGAAAACAAATCGCTGGACGCTGGCGAGAAAGCCTGGAATGTTATTCCAGATTTCACATTTAAATGGTTTTTTACCTGTGTGTACACGTTTTCTTCTCTCTATTTCTGTGGTTCACAACCTTTTTGAGACTGAGTCTATCTTGTTACATACATAGTAAGACAGTAAAGTCATTCACCGACGTTAACTCTTTTATTCAGTTTGATAACGGTAATTCCTTCCTTTTAGAAGTTCTTTTAAAAGAAATATTAAAATGTGTTCAGCAAGCCCTTTGGTCGTGAATGATTCTACGACTTTGGAAACAAGTTATTTCTGTGTTGTATGATATGTATCAGTTATAATAAAATATGTAGACCTGTAACCTCTCCGTCACCACTATGCCCCGACCCAACTGTACTAGTTTTTTTCATTGTGTAACACAAAAAAAAGGAATTATTTTTAAACTAAGAACTAATATTAGGTTTTCAGTGACTTCATTGGCATATATATTGCCTTTTTTAATGTAGCAACATATTATGAAAGTATAAACATCGAGAACACAATCTATCGGTTATGTGTTTGATTATGACCAATAATACTATTAATTCAAACTATAATATTATCTATAAAACAAATGACACTTATTGTTTATCAAAAATATTATAAGTATTTGAATTAAACATTTTTATAGAATCATAATGATAGCTTGTATTCGATTTTGACTGATTATGGCCTCTTGCTGTCCGATGTACCAAGGAGTTCTTAATGTTTTAATTACGTTTCCGGTTTACATCAAATGATTTGTCAAACCTAATTTTAAACTGTTTCAACCAGGTGCTGTGTTAAAATATTTCATTTTGTGAAAGTGTATTATGCACATTGCACGCATTTTAACGACACTTTTTTGTGTTACTTCTCGGATAAGTTTTCAGAATCGTCTCTCGTATTTTACTTTCATTTTTATTCATAACTCTGAATGTAATAAAATTACGACAGCTGGTATCACAGCTTGCCTAGCTTGATTATTTACTAAGACGTAGGAAAATTAACAATTTTTAAGGGCACTGTTATCCCTTAACTTAACTAGCCAGGTATCACCAAAAGGAGATCAGCACTTGTCTTTTCCATGCCAATATTTTTGGGTCATTCATCTCAACAAATCTAAAATTTCAAAATTGTTATGTAATAGTCACACAATCCGACACTTTTACTAGTTTATCCAAAAAATATACTTAAATAATAATTAACTTACTATCTTTCTATCCTTTAAACTTTTTAAAATATATTATATATTTTAGAATGCAATAAAGTAAATAAAAAATGTACCATGATTCCTATTTTGCATAAAACTATATACATTTAATTTTAATACATTTTTATCTAATTGTTGAGTAAAAACTACATGGAGAAATTATATTTAAGAAAATATCGACCGGCATTATCGAAAAAAACTGTAATTTAAATTTATTATCGTGTCATATAAGTATTATGGTTGGATATAATAAATATATATGGTTATAGTATATTAAATAAGCGTGTTGTTTTCACTTATACAACTTTTAAATATTACTTTCCTGATTACCATTTACACTATTATATAACAAAAATAAAAATTATACTGCAAGTGCAGTATTCATGTTTTAAGTTGCGAGTTTTAATTGAGCTAAACATTTTTTTTTAATATGACATTATACTTCTTCTGCCAATATTAAAAAAAAAACCCACAAAGTCGTCAATACTAAAAAAAAGCAGGCAGTACATGGTCATAGACGTTGAATATATTAAGTCATCCAGTACGCGCTTTTAAATTATTAATTAAACAAAGCGTACCTCAGTCTGTCAAATAAAATATATACACTTATGTGAATAAAATACAAAAGTAAAATGAGAAAATTATTTCAATTAAAAAAAAAAAAAAAAGCGGGCAGTACTTGGTTAGAGTACTGATGAAATCATATCGCCCAGTACGCGCTTTCGTAATGATAGCTAAAAAAAACTAGACAGTTAACTACAAAAAATATGGCATTGCTTTGTGGTCATAAAAAAAAATTATATGAATACAAACAAAACATAAAATGGCGGCAAGAAGTATATTGTACAAGAGCACGTTCTTAAAGTCAACACTAACGATATAAGAACTCAAGTTAGAATTTTGGTAAATGTTTTCCTCATTAAAACTCCAAGGCTTAAAAAAGTTGAAAGTTTATTGCTTTAACAGCTATAAATCAAAAATCTACAAACAAAATAATAGTGTAAAGTAATTGAACAATGTAAAAAGTGAATACATTTAATTTAATTTTCTAAAGTTAAAATTAATTGACCAAACAGCTTTTGATGATTTTATTTATATTGCGATGGTAAATATATATTCATATTATATAATATGTATAATATATATTTATTAATATAAAGGTAGCTTATAAATAATTCAACACAACCATGATATTTATATTACATTCAATTAGACTTTTGACTTGTTTTATCGATAATAATGGTAGTCATACGAATATGGTTTTCTTCATTGTACGAGTATTATGTTTATATTTTCTAATGCATAAAATGTCCTTCATTTCATCTTACAGTTAAAACATTATTTTAGTCAGAGTTCAATTAAAATAATTAAATAATAAATAAATCAATATTAAGAAGATTTTACTATTTTATATGAAGGTTAGAAAACCAAAATGTCTTTAGGAACATATGTTTTTAAAGTTTATGCAACTGTCTCAAAATATACCATAACGAATAAAAAAATTCAATTTTTCATTGTGTGACACGAATTTAACGTCTGTTCAGGTAATTTATTTTAAAAAATATCTGTTCTTTGAATTTCTCATAAAAAAATATAAAGACTAAAACAATTAATCATAGCACAATTGCTAAGAGTCATTTGTGTTTCAATCATTAAAAACCTAAAAATATAATTGTATTACCAAATTAATTGTATTAATAATAAGGTTAATCAAAATCAGATAACCAGATAATATATCTACTCTCCTTTTAGTGGTGAATGACTCCTTTGTGGGTAATATCCTACGTTTAAAACTGCTAAAAAAAATTGGCTCTTTGGGAATTTATATGAATGATCGTAGTGCATACGCGTTTTCTTATCTATACACTGTTACAATCATAGGATGAAATAACAGACATTAACCGTCTTAACTATTCAATTTCTTAAAAAAAAAGAATTCTTTCTAAAAAAGAAATATTTATACGTATTTAGTGACTTCTTCGACACATAGATATATTGCCTTTTTAAATAACATAGTATGAAAGTATAAACAGCGAGAACATAATATATCGGTTATCTGGTTGGTTATGACAAACTAGACTTATGAATTGTTTTATCGATATAACTGGTAGTCATAAAATATAATTATAAGCCATGATTGTATAAACTAACATAGTATGAAACTTTTATAGTACTTCTTGTAATAATTCTTTTATAATACTGGTGAAATAAATTGTTGAGCTCGTTCACAATATGTCACGTTATACAATAATTCACATTTGAACAGCATTTATCTAGTGTGTATTAATATGTTTTGTGAGTTCAGGTTTTTGAGAAAATATTCTCTTGCATAGGCAAGGCTATTCGAATGATCATAGTTTTTTTGTAGAAGCACTACGGATTTTTTTTTTAATGCTATTTGTTAAATAAAAAAAGTAAAAATAACTTTTATTATTTATTTAAAGAGCTCACAA
Source organism: Adelges cooleyi (assembly GCF_023614345.1). Taxonomy (NCBI): domain Eukaryota; kingdom Metazoa; phylum Arthropoda; class Insecta; order Hemiptera; family Adelgidae; genus Adelges; species Adelges cooleyi. The sequence goes on along the minus strand of NW_026096116.1, from coordinate 7,322 downwards.
ATTTACCCAGATATAGCGCATTCATCTTAACATCTTAAATCAAGATGATATGGTTATGTATTGAATACAAGACCTAATATAAATGAATGTAACTTGTGTTTAAGTAATTTTTTCAAGATTGTTTTCTTAGTTTGAAGTACTAGTAAATTTGATAATGCATACTCGTTTTTTTCTCTACTCCCCTTTTGTATTGAATGGCTTCTTGGGTATGTTCTCCGTTTACAATGGTGAAAAATATCCGTTTATTGAGAACCTATGTATTCCATGTAATCTATAAACTTCAAGTACGTAGTCGCTAGCGGGAGGTCTTCGTCGTCACTACAGAAAGATCTATGTTCACATAGAAGTGTACAACTACACTGTAATCTATTCTAACGCATATCTTTGCTCTGATTTTCATATCATAAAATATGAAGATTAGTAAAAATTAGATTATAACATGAATGGATCAATTTTTAACAAGTCATAGCACGACTGCTTATTGTCATTTGTGTTTCTTTTTAAATTGTTGAACTTTTAGTTGCATCTCATTCAATGTCTCAACCTTAAGGGTTCCTCATCTATAAAAACCCTACTAAAATAATCAACAATAAATCAACCATAAAGAACGTACTTATTGTTAAAAAAGTAGAACACGAGATGCTGGACGCTAGCGAGAAAGCCAGGAATGTTATATATATTATATAATGCGTATTTATAAATCTAAAAAAAGCTTATAAACTATAAACCACATAATATGATCTATACTCGTTTTTTCCTCTACTCTCCTTTTGGTAGTGAATGACTTCTCTGTGCTTAAACTATCCGTTTAAAACTCCTGAAAAAAAGGAATCCTTTTTTGAAAATATAATAATAAGGGACTATAATCAGTGATTTTATTGGCATAAACAACGACTATTTTCATCAAACCAACATAGTAAATAATATAAGCACATATAATATGATCTATGAGTTAGTTTAACAACGCATACTCGTTTTATTCCTTATATCTCGTTACATACACAGTATGACACTAACGACATTTCCCGTCAACAACTATTCAATTTGGTTGAAAAATATTTTGGCAGATTTTACATTTAAAAGGGTTTCCACCTGTGTGTACACGTTTTCTTCTCTCTATTTCTGTGGTTCACAACCTTTTTGAGACTGAGTCTATCTTGTTACATACATAGTAAGACAGTAAAGTCATTCGCCGACATTAACTTTTTAATTCAGTTTGATAACGGTAACTCCTTTCTTTTAGAAGTTTTTTTAAAAGGAATATTAAAAGGTGTTCAGCAAGCACTTTAGTCGTAAATGATTCTACTACTTTGGAAACAAATTATTTCTGTGTTGTATGATGTGTATCAGTTATAATAAAATATGTAGACCTGTAACCTCTCCGTCACCACTATGCCCCGACCCAACTGTACTAGTTTTTTTTCATTGTGTAACACAAAAAAAAGGAATTTTTTTTAAACTAAGAAATAATAATAGGTTTTCAGTGATTTCATTGGCATATATAATGCCTTTTTTAATGTAGCAACATATTATGAAAGTATAAACATCGAGAACACAATCTATCGGTTATGTGTTTGATTATGACCAATAATACTATTAGTTCAAACTATAATATTATCTATAAAACAAATGACACTTATTGTTTATCAAAATTATTATAAGTAAAGTCGTATGCGGTATTAACTCGATACGCACAACGTGATAACCTTTTAAAGATGTAATACTAGGATCCTTTAAAGCTGATCAAAGCCAATGCCCAGCCGCTTAAACCTTCCGAAACTATACTTCAGCCAGACGACTAACCCACACTAAGTAGTAATCAACCAAACGCCTAATACGGGTTTAATCGTAATTAGGGACTATTTGCAATTATACTTAGTGCAAGATTAATGACTATTGCCGTAAGTATAGAACTTTAAAGAATAAGGACTATTTTCAATTTTGATCACTAAAAAGGTTGTCCTAGCACACGTTATTCAAAAGGTAAACTTTTAACGCTTAAAAATGAGACAATAAAGGTAACGTTAATAAATAAATACGCAAGTAGAGATTATACTTCAAAAATAAAGTATAATGACACAAAACAACAGTCGATACAATATGTTCTCCACCTAGTTAATGCTAAGCGGAGAGCCGTCTTTGGCTTGTGTTACATTCGCCTTATATAGTCAAAAACAGTTTATATTGTTTTGCTTATTTTACATTAAGTTAATGTGGGTCATTTGCTGAATTGGCATTATTGTTACACAGTTCATAATATTTCATAATTTGAACATATCATATGTTTTGCTTAATCTATTTACTTTGAAATAAACATTTTTATAGAATCATAATGATAGCCTATATTCGATTTGGACTGATTATAGCATCTTGCTGTTCGATGTACCAAGGAGTTCTTAGTATTTTAATTACGTCTCCGGTTTACATCAGATAATTTGTAAAACTCAATTTTAAACTGCTAATAAAAGGTTTTCAGTGACTTCATTGCCAAGTATCACCTAATACTACTGAAATAAATTGGTACACTCTTTTACAATATACCATATTTCACATTTATAGGGTTTTTATCCAGCGTGTATTTTTTTGTGTTTCTGTTTTTGTTTAAATCGTTGAACTTTTAGTTGCATCTCATTCCATGTCTCAACCTTAAGGGTTCCTCATCTATACAAACCCTACTAAAATAATCAACAATAAATTAACCAAAAAGATCTCTGTTCGGGTTGGTCGTTGGAAGGCGGTGGACTAGACAGACCGCATTTGTCGTTAGAAAAAGCAGAAAACAAGGCGCTGGACGCTGGCGAGAAAGCCTGGAATGTTATTCCAGATTCCACATTTAAAAGGTTTTTTACTTGTGTGTACACTTTTTCTTCTCTCTATTTCTATGGTTCCCAACCTTTTTGAGACTGAGTCTATCTTGTTACATACATAGTAAGACAGTAAAGTCATTCGCCTTCATTAACTTTTCAAATCGGTTTAACAACGGTAATACCTTTCTTTTAGATGTCCTTTTAAAAGGAACATAATAGGTGTTCAGCAAGCTCTTTTTGTTGTATATATTATATAATGCGTATTTATGAATCTTAAAAAAGCCTACAAACTATAAACCACATAATATGATCTATTAGTTAGTTATAATATTATATACTGCAATATCATAAATTGAGATTAGCCGACATTAATTTTTCAATTTGTTTTTGTAATTTTGTAATAGTGCCGTGTAGATTAAGCTTTGTTAGTTATAATAAGACTTCTGACCGGATCAAACTAAACATTTAAAATGTATGCACAATGCTGTATCTTCGCAAACATTTGAAATGTAAGTATAGCGTTTATTGGTTTTGATGAACTTAATTATATTTCTGCAACACGGCCGTGTCTATGTCCATGGCTATATTTTTCAAATTGTCGTAATACAATTTTGTTGTTTGCTGCGTGTATCGTATGATAAAACGGCCAATGAAAACTTTTTGTTGTTTAAACTAAAACGCTTGGCTTGGCTTAAAAGACCTCTCATCTGTGTGTGTCATACAAAATACATTAATAAAATGTAACGTAATATAATATTGTCTATGAAATTTGCACTGAAATAAATTCGTACGCTCTTGCACATTATACCATATATCACATTTATATGGTTTTTATCCAGCGTGTATTTATGTTTTCTTTTTAAATTGTTGAACTTTTAGTTGCATCTCATTCCATGTCTCAACCTTAAGGGTTCCTCATCTATACAAACCCTGCTAAAATAATCAATAATAAATTAACCAAAAAGATCTCTGTTCGGTTTTGTCGTCGGAAGGCGGTGGACTAGACACACCGCATTTATCGTTAGTAAAAGCAGAAAACAAATCGCTGGACGCTGGCGAGAAAGCCTGGAATGTTATTCCGGATTTTACATTTAAATGGTTTTTTACCTGTGTGTACACGTTTTCTTCTCTCTATTTCTGTGGTTCACAACCTTTTTGAGACTGAGTCTATCTTGTTACATACATAGTAAGACAGTAAAGTCATTCACCGACGTTAACTATTTTATTCAGTTTGATAACGGTAATTCCTTCCTTTTTGAAGTTCTTTTAAAAGAAATATTAAAATGTGTTCAGCAAGCTCTTTGGTCGTGAATGATTCTACGACTTTGGAAACAAATTATTTCTGTGTTGTATGATGTGTATCAGTTATAATAAAATATGTAGACCTGTAACCTCTCCGTCACCACTATGCCCCGACCCAACTGTACTAGTTTTTTTTCATTGTGTGACACAAAAAAAAGGAATTATTTTTAAATAAGAAATATTAATAGGTTTTCATTGACTTCATTGGCATGTATCACTTAATACTGCTGAAATTCACAATATACTCTATTTCACATTTGAAGGGCTTCTATCCAGCGCGTACACACATACTAGTGTGTTGTAAGGTCACTTTTTTGAGAAAATCTCTTTTTGCAAATGCTATTCATCGAATGATCACCATTATTTTGTAGAACTACTACCGTGTTTTATTTCTTTGGTGCTATTTGTAATATAATAATAATACAATGTTTATGTAGTTGGGTTTAAAAATGGCAGATTTCACATTGGGAAGGAACTACAGTACTTCATTTATTCTAACGCATATCCGTTATCTTTTTTTAATACCATAGAATATGAAAATTAGTAAAAATTAGATTAGAATATGAAGGGTTGATATTTTTACAAGTCATAGCACGATTGCTAAAGTCATTTGTGTTTCATTTGTTTCAATTATTAAAAACCTAAATAAATATTTGTATTGCCTAAATAAAAGCAAGTCTGTTCTCTGAGTTTTGCATTATTTAATATTAATCAAAATCAGATAACCAGATAATATCAAGTATGAGTTAGTTTGATAATGCGTACTCGTTTTTTTCTCTACTCTTCTTTTGGTATGGAATGGCTTCTTGGGTATATTCTCCGTTTACAACTGTCGAAATAAATCGGTTTATTGGGAACTTAGATATTCTATGTAATCTCTAAACTCCACGTACGTAGTTGCTAGTGGAAGGTCTTTGTCGTCACTACAGTAAGATCTCTGTTCCCATGGAAATGTACAACTACACTGTAATCTATTCTAACGCATATCTGTGCTCTGATTTTCATATAATAAAATAAGAAGATTAGAAAGAACAATGGCAATTAAAGTCTTACGGTATTTCATTACCTAATATAAATTACAATGGTGTACAAAAACCGTATTTATCGTTAGAAAAAGCAGAAAACAAGGCGCTAGACGCTAACGAATAAGCCTGGAATGTTATATATATATAATATAAAGCGTATTTATGAATCTTAAAAAAGCCTATAAACTATAAACCACATAATATGATCTATGAGTTAGTCATAATATAATATAGTACAATATCATTGAGATTAGCCGACATTAACTTATCGATTTGATATGCATTAATATGTATTTTGTGCGGTCAGGTTTTTCAGAAAATGTCTTTTTGCATATGCAAGGCTATTCGAATGATCATAGTTTTTTTGTAGAAGCAAGTTCGTCGCTATACGTTGCTATAGACAGAATATCTTCGAAGAGAGAAAATCGTCATAGGTATTTTTGACTTCATTTTTTACTAAATACTCCTCTGCTATCTGCTAATGGCAATTAAAGTCTTACGGTATTTCACTACCTAATATAAATTACAATGGTGTACAAAAAAATAAAAAAAACTGTGTAGCATGTGTGATTACCTATTTCTGTTTTTAATCGGCATGCTGATCTCAAGACACACTTTAAAACCAGTTTTTTGGCTTGCTTGAAATCTAAGAACACTGAACGTTACCAAGTATATGTATTTTGGCAATTGTAACGTGTTTTCAATTGGAATTTTGTGCTTTTTGAGTATGGCTAACGTTTGGGAACAACTGACGATAGAGGGAGCTTCGCCGATCAAGAACTATCCAGAGGAAGGATGAACATTTTGTGAAAACCAAGTTCGTCGCTATACGTTGCTATAGACAGAATATCTTCGAAGACAGAAAATCGTCATAGGTATTTTTGACTTCATTTTTTACTAAATACTCCTCTGCTATCTGCTAATGGCAATTAAAGTCTTACGGTATTTCACTACCTAATATAAATTACAATGGTGTACAAAAAAATAAAAAAAACTGTGTAGCATGTGTGATTACCTATTTCTGTTTTTAATCGGCATGCTGATCTCAAGACACACTTTAAAACCAGTTTTTTGGCTTGCTTGAAATCTAAGAACACTGAACGTTACCAAGTATATGTATTTTGGCAATTGTAACGTGTTTTCAATTGGAATTTTGTGCTTTTTGAGTATGGCTAACGTTTGGGAACAACTGAAGACAGAAAATCGTCATAGGTATTTTCGACTTCATTTTTTACCAAATATTCCTCTGCTGTAAGCATTTTATAGTTTTTTAAATGCACATCTAAAGGTTTAGTTTCATCGACTTCAAACGATTTTTCAAAGGGGTGTTTTTCTGCTTTATCATTTTTATGTTTGATTTTTAACATATTATACGAGGCGCTGGACGCTGGCGTGATATCCTTTGATGTTTAAAATTATCATAATCACATAAAACGATAAATTTATGTTCTCTTGCGTTTTTTCTAAGTGTATTTCAGAATGACATTTTTTTTTTGCTGCAAAGTGATACAACTTTAATTTCTGACTACAAGAAAATTTGGAATAAACCCAAATCTTTTTCTATGTTGTTTTGACTAAAAGTAATGATTTTTTAAATATCGCTATGTCATGCTTACATGTCTATTTTCTATCTATACTCATACTTGTCTTAAAATATACATAGTACACATAAAACATAGTATGAAATTTCGATAGTACTTTGAAATAAATTGGTGCGCTCGATCACAATATGTCCCGTTATACCATAATTCACATTAGAACAGCATTTATCTAGTGTGTATTAATATGTATTTTGTGAGGTCAGGTTTTTCAGAAAATGTGTTTTTGCATATGCAAGGCTATTCGAATGATCATAGTTTTTTTGTAGAAGCACTACGGAATTTTCTTCTTTGGTGCTATTTGTTTAATATAAAAAGCAAAAATAATTTTCAGTACTTATTCAAAGATCTCACAAATTCACCAAGATATAGCGCATTCATCTTAACATCTTAAATCAAGATGATATGGTTATGTATTGAATACATGACCTAATATAAATGAATGTAACTTGTGTTTAAGTAAAAAATGGCAATTAAAGTCTTACGGTATTTCACTACCTATTATAAATTACAACGGTGTACAAAAAAATTAAAAAAACTGTGTAGTGATTACCTATTTCTGTTTTTAATCGGCATGCTGATCTCAAGAT
>NW_026096115.1:0-12337 GCF_023614345.1 Adelges cooleyi | reverse complement strand
TTGAATTTTAACACGTGGATAATTTTGAATAAAAAATTTAGTTATAAACCTATAAAAAAAAGTAAATTTCAACATATGTATGTAAACGATAGATTAAGTCTTCATCTTAAATCATTTTGTACAGATCTACTTTTATACTGAGATTACGCTTAAATTAGTAAAATAATAGTTTTGAAAAATGTATTATTTAAACTACAAATTAAATACTGTTGTAGTGTTCTGGTATTAAAATGGGTAATCAATTGCTTTTACATATCAAAATTAATATAAGCATATTTGTTAAAATTAAAATTAAAAAAACATACTTTTAATCTGACAAAAAAAGCGTTTTATCGTTATGTAATTATGTCTTCTAGACTGAAAAGAAAGAAAAACATGTATATTTATATTTCTCATAGCGTATAATTATCGTAGTCTATAAACAAAGAAAACAATTTTTTATGGTCGGCATGCTAGGAAATTAAAAATGTGTACTGTTTTAAAAAATTGTTTTTAGATATTTTATTTGTATTTTCTAAGTTAAATACATTTAATCATTATGTAATTTAGAAATGTACAGGAAAAACAGGTTTTTAGGTCGTGCCAGTAAAAAGTGAGGTGCGGTACTTGTGATTTTTATATGTTTTAAATGTTATTCAGTCTAAACTCCAAACATTAAAATCCCCCTAAATATCACCTAACTATGTGCAACAAAAATGTTTAACCCAACTCCCCTAAGGTTTGAGGTGATAAAAATAAACGTCATGTTAGATAATTGGTCAAATGTACTTCATCCTTTTATCTCTCCGGTGTACGTTTTGTTATTTTTAAGCTCAAAATGTACACCGGAGGGAAGAAGGAAGGGCTACAACGCTGAAGACTGAAAACGATGACTCAACTGTATCGAGCAAACGGAAAATGTTGATATTTTTTTTTTATTTGTAATCAAAACCGTCACAATTTTTTTAATATAGTTAACATTTTTAATCAATAAGTATGACATATATTAACAGAAAAATTTAAGCAATATTTTTAGAAAAAACATATGCATTTAGTATTAAGTTTAAACATTTTATTTGAATTTTAACAAGGATAATTTTGATTTGTATAACACGAATTTTTTTATGTATACTTAAGAACTTAAGTGTCATCATTGCATTGTATTTATCAAGGTTTTTTGTTGGTTATCTAACATAACTAATAATTAATACGAACTATTATTTTTTTTTCTTCGTAAGTTTTCTAATTTATTTTTTTCTCTAGTAGATATGACTCAAGTAATAAATCAAATATAAAAATTCAAGTCGAGACTGTGGGAGAAGACACGTTAATAGAGATAAAAGATTGTGTGCCGTGGCTAGATCAAACAACAAACAACATAGTTGTTAATTTTCCTCATGTCGGGTCTGTTATTTTATAATATAATTATAAACTAATACTTAATAATAATATTCTAAATTATTTGTTTATAGTGTTGATGGGGAAACCTATGGATCGCTCACAAGTAAATCCGAAACAGACGAGTAAGTAAAAATAGCTGTTGTACGTCTTGAGCTTAGTGGTAGCGGTTGTAGCATTTCATACAATTATTATAATTATTATATATTCTATTAGTTTATGATAATGTTTAACCCAACTCCCCTACAGTTTGAGGTGATAAAAATAAACGTCAGGTTAGGTAATTGGTCAATTGTACTTTATCCTTTCGTTCCCTCGATACACATCTTGTTATACTCTTACACTGACCTTTTTAACGGCAAACCAAAGATTATACAGCAAAGCTTTTCAATGTCAGTTGTGTTTAGAAAATTCTTTTCTACCTCAGTTCCTTTTCATGTATAAGAGTAGGACGTATAAGGATTTGTAACATAGTCCTTTCATTATGTGCCAAATACTTTTAATATTGCGTGTTTTGTGTTTTAAGTGCCAAATGTGCTAAATAGACTGTATACTTTTTACGTGTTCCTTTTTATTTATTTAGACTGTATACTTACGATTAGTTTTAATGATTTTTATTGTAAACAATGCTGTGAAAAAATATTTTTTTAATTCTATTTCGAATGAATAAAATAACAGTTTTTGAAAAAAGTATTATTTAAACTACAAATTAAATACTGTTGTAGTGTTCTGGTATTAAAATAGGTAATCAATTGCTTTTACATATCAAAATTAATATAAGCATATTTGTTAAAATTAAAATTAAAAAAACATACTTTAAATCTGACAAAAAAAGCGTTTTATCGTTATGTAATTATGTCTTCTAGACTGAAAAGAAAGAAAAACATGTATATTTATATTTCTCATAGCGTATAATTATCGTAGTCTATAAACAAAGAAAACAATTTTTTATGGTCGGCATGCTAGGAAATTAAAAATGTGTACTGTTTTAAAAAATTGTTTTTAGATATTTTATTTGTATTTTCTAAGTTAAATACATTTAATCATTATGTAATCTAGAAATGTACAGGAAAAACGGGTTTTTAGGTCGTGCCAGTAAAAAGTGAGGTGCGGTACTTGTGATTTTGATATGTTTTAAATGTTATTCAGTCTAAATTCCAAACATTAAAATCCCCCTAAATATCACCTAACGATGTGCAACAAAAATGTTTAACCCAACTCCCCTATGGTTTAAGGTGATAAAAATAAACGTCATGTTAGGTAATTGGTCAAATGTACTTCATCCTTTTATCTCTCCTGAGTACGTTTTGTTATTTTTAAACTCAAAATGTATTCAGGAGGGAAGAAAGGAAGGGCTACAACGCTGAAGACTGAAGACGATGACCCAACTGTATCAAGCAAACGGAAAATGATGATATTTTTTTTTTATTTGTAATCAAAACCGTCACAATTTTTTTAATATAGCCAACATTTTTAATCAAGGTTTTTAAAAGTGAGGTGCGGTACTTGTGATTTTGATATGTTTTAAATGTTATTCAGTCTAAATTCCAAACATTAAAATCCCCCTAAATATCACCTAACGATGTGCAACAAAAATGTTTAACCCAACTCCCCTATGGTTTAAGGTGATAAAAATAAACGTCATGTTAGGTAATTGGTCAAATGTACTTCATCCTTTTATCTCTCCTGAGTACGTTTTGTTATTTTTAAACTCAAAATGTATTCAGGAGGGAAGAAAGGAAGGGCTACAACGCTGAAGACTGAAGACGATGACCCAACTGTATCGAGCAAACGGAAAATGATGATATTTTTTTTTTATTTGTAATCAAAACCGTCACAATTTTTTTAATATAGCCAACATTTTTAATCAAGGTTTTTAAAAGTGAGGTGCGGTACTTGTGATTTTGATATGTTTTAAATGTTATTCAGTCTAAATTCCAAACATTAAAATCCCCCTAAATATCACCTAACGATGTGCAACAAAAATGTTTAACCCAACTCCCCTATGGTTTAAGGTGATAAAAATAAACGTCATGTTAGGTAATTGGTCAAATGTACTTCATCCTTTTATCTCTCCTGAGTACGTTTTGTTATTTTTAAACTCAAAATGTATTCAGGAGGGAAGAAAGGAAGGGCTACAACGCTGAAGACTGAAGACGATGACCCAACTGTATCGAGCAAACGGAAAATGATGATATTTTTTTTTTATTTGTAATCAAAACCGTCACAATTTTTTAATATAGCCAACATTTTTAATCAAGGTTTTTAAAAGTGAGGTGCGGTACTTGTGATTTTGATATGTTTTGAATGTTATTCAGTCTAAATTCCAAACATTAAAATCCCCCTAAATATCACCTAACTATGTGCAACAAAAATGTTTAACCCAACTCCCCTATGGTTTAAGGTGATAAAAATAAACGTCATGTTAGGTAATTTGTCAAATGTACTTCATCCTTTTATCTCTCCTGAGTACGTTTTGTTATTTTTAAACTCAAAATGTATTCAGGAGGGAAGAAAGGAAGGGCTACAACGCTGAAGACTGAAGACGATGAGCCAACTGTATCGAGCAAACGGAAAATGATGATATTTTTTTTTATTTGTAATCAATACCGTCACAATTTTTTTAATATAGCCAACATTTTTAATCAAGGTTTTTAAAAGTGAGGTGCGGTACTTGTGATTTTTATATGTTTTAAATGTTATTCAGTCTAAACTCTAAACATTAAAATCCCCCTAAATATCACCTAACTATGTGCAACAAAAATGTTTAACCCAACTCCCCTAAGGTTTAAGGTGATAAAAATAAACGTCATGTTAGATAATTGGTCAAATGTACTTCATCCTTTTATCTCTCCGGCGTACGTTTTGTTATTTTTAAGCTCAAAATGTACACCGGAGGGAAGAAGGAAGGGCTACACCGCTGAAGACTGAAAACTTGAATTTTAACACGTGGATAATTTTGAATAAAAAATTTAGTTATAAACCTATAAAAAAAAGTAAATTTCAACATATGTATGTAAACGATAGATTAAGTCTTCATCTTAAATCATTTTGTACAGATCTACTTTTATACTGAGATTACGCTTAAATTAGTAAAATAATAGTTTTGAAAAATGTATTATTTAAACTACAAATTAAATACTGTTGTAGTGTTCTGGTATTAAAATGGGTAATCAATTGCTTTTACATATCAAAATTAATATAAGCATATTTGTTAAAATTAAAATTAAAAAAACATACTTTTAATCTGACAAAAAAAGCGTTTTATCGTTATGTAATTATGTCTTCTAGACTGAAAAGAAAGAAAAACATGTATATTTATATTTCTCATAGCGTATAATTATCGTAGTCTATAAACAAAGAAAACAATTTTTTATGGTCGGCATGCTAGGAAATTAAAAATGTGTACTGTTTTAAAAAATTGTTTTTAGATATTTTATTTGTATTTTCTAAGTTAAATACATTTAATCATTATGTAATTTAGAAATGTACAGGAAAAACAGGTTTTTAGGTCGTGCCAGTAAAAAGTGAGGTGCGGTACTTGTGATTTTTATATGTTTTAAATGTTATTCAGTCTAAACTCCAAACATTAAAATCCCCCTAAATATCACCTAACTATGTGCAACAAAAATGTTTAACCCAACTCCCCTAAGGTTTGAGGTGATAAAAATAAACGTCATGTTAGATAATTGGTCAAATGTACTTCATCCTTTTATCTCTCCGGTGTACGTTTTGTTATTTTTAAGCTCAAAATGTACACCGGAGGGAAGAAGGAAGGGCTACAACGCTGAAGACTGAAAACGATGACTCAACTGTATCGAGCAAACGGAAAATGTTGATATTTTTTTTTTATTTGTAATCAAAACCGTCACAATTTTTTTAATATAGTTAACATTTTTAATCAATAAGTATGACATATATTAACAGAAAAATTTAAGCAATATTTTTAGAAAAAACATATGCATTTAGTATTAAGTTTAAACATTTTATTTTAATTTTAACAAGGATAATTTTGATTTGTATAACACGAATTTTTTTATGTATACTTAAGAACTTAAGTGTCATCATTGCATTGTATTTATCAAGGTTTTTTGTTGGTTATCTAACATAACTAATAATTAATACGAACTATTATTTTTTTTTCTTCGTAAGTTTTCTAATTTATTTTTTTCTCTAGTAGATATGACTCAAGTAATAAATCAAATATAAAAATTCAAGTCGAGACTGTGGGAGAAGACACGTTAATAGAGATAAAAGATTGTGTGCCGTGGCTAGATCAAACAACAAACAACATAGTTGTTAATTTTCCTCATGTCGGGTCTGTTATTTTATAATATAATTATAAACTAATACTTAATAATAATATTCTAAATTATTTGTTTATAGTGTTGATGGGGAAACCTATGGATCGCTCACAAGTAAATCCGAAACAGACGAGTAAGTAAAAATAGCTGTTGTACGTCTTGAGCTTAGTGGTAGCGGTTGTAGCATTTCATACAATTATTATAATTATTATATATTCTATTAGTTTATGATAATGTTTAACCCAACTCCCCTACAGTTTGAGGTGATAAAAATAAACGTCAGGTTAGGTAATTGGTCAATTGTACTTTATCCTTTCGTTCCCTCGATACACATCTTGTTATACTCTTACACTGACCTTTTTAACGGCAAACCAAAGATTATACAGCAAAGCTTTTCAATGTCAGTTGTGTTTAGAAAATTCTTTTCTACCTCAGTTCCTTTTCATGTATAAGAGTAGGACGTATAAGGATTTGTAACATAGTCCTTTCATTATGTGCCAAATACTTTTAATATTGCGTGTTTTGTGTTTTAAGTGCCAAATGTGCTAAATAGACTGTATACTTTTTACGTGTTCCTTTTTATTTATTTAGACTGTATACTTACGATTAGTTTTAATGATTTTTATTGTAAACAATGCTGTGAAAAAATATTTTTTTAATTCTATTTCGAATGAATAAAATAACAGTTTTTGAAAAAAGTATTATTTAAACTACAAATTAAATACTGTTGTAGTGTTCTGGTATTAAAATAGGTAATCAATTGCTTTTACATATCAAAATTAATATAAGCATATTTGTTAAAATTAAAATTAAAAAAACATACTTTAAATCTGACAAAAAAAGCGTTTTATCGTTATGTAATTATGTCTTCTAGACTGAAAAGAAAGAAAAACATGTATATTTATATTTCTCATAGCGTATAATTATCGTAGTCTATAAACAAAGAAAACAATTTTTTATGGTCGGCATGCTAGGAAATTAAAAATGTGTACTGTTTTAAAAAATTGTTTTTAGATATTTTATTTGTATTTTCTAAGTTAAATACATTTAATCATTATGTAATCTAGAAATGTACAGGAAAAACGGGTTTTTAGGTCGTGCCAGTAAAAAGTGAGGTGCGGTACTTGTGATTTTGATATGTTTTAAATGTTATTCAGTCTAAATTCCAAACATTAAAATCCCCCTAAATATCACCTAACGATGTGCAACAAAAATGTTTAACCCAACTCCCCTATGGTTTAAGGTGATAAAAATAAACGTCATGTTAGGTAATTGGTCAAATGTACTTCATCCTTTTATCTCTCCTGAGTACGTTTTGTTATTTTTAAACTCAAAATGTATTCAGGAGGGAAGAAAGGAAGGGCTACAACGCTGAAGACTGAAGACGATGACCCAACTGTATCGAGCAAACGGAAAATGATGATATTTTTTTTTTTATTTGTAATCAAAACCGTCACAATTTTTTTAATATAGCCAACATTTTTAATCAAGGTTTTTAAAAGTGAGGTGCGGTACTTGTGATTTTGATATGTTTTAAATGTTATTCAGTCTAAATTCCAAACATTAAAATCCCCCTAAATATCACCTAACGATGTGCAACAAAAATGTTTAACCCAACTCCCCTATGGTTTAAGGTGATAAAAATAAACGTCATGTTAGGTAATTGGTCAAATGTACTTCATCCTTTTATCTCTCCTGAGTACGTTTTGTTATTTTTAAACTCAAAATGTATTCAGGAGGGAAGAAAGGAAGGGCTACAACGCTGAAGACTGAAGACGATGACCCAACTGTATCGAGCAAACGGAAAATGATGATATTTTTTTTTTATTTGTAATCAAAACCGTCACAATTTTTTTAATATAGCCAACATTTTTAATCAAGGTTTTTAAAAGTGAGGTGCGGTACTTGTGATTTTGATATGTTTTAAATGTTATTCAGTCTAAATTCCAAACATTAAAATCCCCCTAAATATCACCTAACGATGTGCAACAAAAATGTTTAACCCAACTCCCCTATGGTTTAAGGTGATAAAAATAAACGTCATGTTAGGTAATTGGTCAAATGTACTTCATCCTTTTATCTCTCCTGAGTACGTTTTGTTATTTTTAAACTCAAAATGTATTCAGGAGGGAAGAAAGGAAGGGCTACAACGCTGAAGACTGAAGACGATGACCCAACTGTATCGAGCAAACGGAAAATGATGATATTTTTTTTTTATTTGTAATCAAAACCGTCACAATTTTTTTAATATAGCCAACATTTTTAATCAAGGTTTTTAAAAGTGAGGTGCGGTACTTGTGATTTTGATATGTTTTAAATGTTATTCAGTCTAAATTCCAAACATTAAAATCCCCCTAAATATCACCTAACGATGTGCAACAAAAATGTTTAACCCAACTCCCCTATGGTTTAAGGTGATAAAAATAAACGTCATGTTAGATAATTGGTCAAATGTACTTCATCCTTTTATCTCTCCTGAGTACGTTTTGTTATTTTTAAACTCAAAATGTATACAGGAGGGAAGAAAGGAAGGGCTACAACGCTGAAGACTGAAAACGATGACTCAACTGTATCGAGCAAACGGAAAATGTTGATATTTTTTTTTTTATTTGTAATCAAAACCGTCACAATTTTTTTAATATAGCCAACATTTTTAATCAAGGTTTTTAAAAGTGAGGTGCGGTACTTGTGATTTTGATATGTTTTAAATGTTATTCAGTCTAAATTCCAAACATTAAAATCCCCCTAAATATCACCTAACGATGTGCAACAAAAATGTTTAACCCAACTCCCCTATGGTTTAAGGTGATAAAAATAAACGTCATGTTAGGTAATTGGTCAAATGTACTTCATCCTTTTATCTCTCCTGAGTACGTTTCGTTATTTTTAAACTCAAAATGTATACAGGAGGGAAGAAAGGAAGGGCTACAACGCTGAAGACTGAAAACGATGACTCAACTGTATCGAGCAAACGGAAAATGTTGATATTTTTTTTTTATTTGTAATCAATACCATGACAATTTTTTTTAATAAAACCAAAAATGGTTTACTCATATACTAACAGCAAAACATAAGCAATATTTATTTTTAATTTATACAAAAAGAACATGTGCATATATAATTTTGAATAAAAAAATTAGTTATAAACCTTTAAAAAAAAGTAAATTTCAACGTATGTATGTAAACGATAGATTAAGTCTTCATCTTAAATCATTTTGTACAGATCTACTTTTATACTGAGATTACGTTTGAGATCTTGGACTATAAGCCAGCACTATCTCATTGGAGGTATAATACCACATTTAAATTCTATAAAAAAAACATCAATTAATAAGGTTAGAGCAATAAGTTAAAAAAAAAATAAAACCTTTTTTTTAAATAAAAACGTTAATTTTATTTTGGATTTTGTACCTTAATTGTGTGGTAAATTCATTCATACTTGAATGTCGTAAGATACTTAAAATGTAGTAATGTAAGACAGACCATAAGTTTTTTTGTAACAGCTAGAAATATATAATTTTGTGTATCTTTAATAAAAATTAAATAATTTTATACGCACATTAAGGGGCCTCAACACCTATATATTTTTGGTCAAAAACAATTTATTCTACTTCCTAAGAATACTCCGATTCCAAGATTAAAAAGAAAACATTTGAATTTTTCATAACATTTTCAAGACATCGACCTATATCAAGTTAAAAATTGCAGTTTCATGCATTAAAATAATTAATAAATGCTAGCCTATAAATGTAAAAACAACACTTCTCATCTCCTCGACTACTCTAAAATGGGCATTACAATACAATTTTTTTTTTATAGTTAATATTGTTGTTTTTACACAATTTATCAAAACGTGGTTTTTAATACTTAATGCAAATTAAATTAAATTATATACCTACATTTTTTTTCCTTATTTACAAACATACACATGAATATTTTTTTGGGTTTGAACACATTTTGACAGATTTTTGTAAAATTCTTCTCTATGTGCGCGTCGCGCCATTAGTTTAGGTTAGGCTAGGTTACAAATAATAATTTATTAAAGTGTAATATCTTATTAAACCCCATGAGACATTGGGTGGGCTATGATAATAGAATCACCCTGTATATATTGTAGTAAAGTTTAAATTACTCTTTTAGATGTGTTTCTTCAGTGTTTTGAGTCATGTATCTACATGACTCAAAACACTGAAATACTTAGTTCTGTAAGTTCATACGTTATTCCGTCTTACTACATGCCATATGTTCGGCCTGCATTTATTTCTTAGTTTCATAATAATTTCAATATTTTCTCACGCTCCTACCACAACTCGAACGAATAATAGCGAAACACGTCGTTGTTTTTGCAAAGTTAACTTCAAACGTAAAATACCCGAAAACATATTTTTAAACGAGTTTCGATAAAGTAAATAAAAACTGCACGTGTCGACTGATGTTTTGGCGTGACAATTGGTTGAGAGGTTTGTATTATTTTGTGTAATTCCGTGTGCTAGATAAAAAAAAATCTCGAAAGACTAAAAAAAAGAAAAATTGTTAAAAGTCCCGTCGAACAAGGTCGGTGTGCGATTTGTAATATTGTTTATTCAGTTAATTAGACGGTTTTCAGCTAAGGTTTTTTACAGTGTATTTGGAGGGCAGTTTCAAGAAAATATGTTCCGTCGTTAATATTATAACGGTGTTTTGTTTGATGATATGGTCATTGGACGTCAACAAAACGTTAGTCCAGAGCATAGAAGAGCCCGACAGAGGATCATATTATCAAGGTATGCGTTTGTTTTTTTTTCCAAAGCTTTTACCAGAAGCATTTAGACGGTTTGCTTTTAAAACCAATTCATCCTATACTACTTGTGCGTAAAGGTGCGTTCTCAAGTTTAATTATTGACCAACTATATTCGATCAAAAAAAGTTGAATACAATTTGCAGTAGGAACCTTCGTTGAATTAGTTGTTGTTTAATTCAATTAAAAATGGCATCCAAAGCAGCTGTGCGTCAAGTTGTATATTATTACTGTTATATTATAACAATTAAAAACAATGAGTAAAAATCTTAAAAAAATGTCGTTTCTGGGTAAGGAAATTGGACATTAAGAAGAAATCGATTGGGAGCATCAGGCATTTGGCTAAATGAACTAGCTCTAAGAATTTTAGAATTTCAGTGAGTTTACACATTTCAATTTTTTCTTTATCGACCAAAAATTTGATTAACTTTTTTGAAACAAAGGTTCTCACTAGAAATTTTATTGAACTTTTGTTGACCAACTATAATCGGTCAATTAAACTGGATTCGTGAGAACACGCCTAAATCTATGTCAAGCTATGTTCCAATCCGGTTTTCACTCCTTCGGTTAGGTATAATATTTTAAGTACTCTTTTTCCTTGACTTTATAACGACAATTTGTTGTATAATATCTGACCACTTAATGAATCTGAGTAATTCGACTTCAATATTTAAAATTTAAAGATGCCAGTTTTTCGTTTAATAAAGATGCCCTTATATAATTTTTTCTCGTTCATTTACACTTTTTGGTCCATTATCCTTTAATTCGATATCCGTACTATAATGTACTATATCTTCTTTTGTATATTGTGTTCAAGGTGCACGCTACAACGAGGCAATATGCAGTTTTTCATACGACGCGCTCGCACACATCACACAAATGTCAACGTTGTTCGCCTCAACCGAAGACGGTGCTGATGTCTACGACCTTAAGAAAGCAGTGACGTTTCTGGACGTAAATTGTTAGATTTGAAATATCAACTTGTGGAAACACTTGAAATTGGTTATTTTTCAGAATAGCATGTGAATTGAACATTGTTTCCATAGACTTTGCCCTATCAGGCAGTTTGACATTGAGCGATTGACAGAGGTTGGAGAATATTCCTTAGACTTGCGGACTTGAACATTCCATGTCCTTCTCGAATTCATGCTTGGGCTTATCTGGCCATGCACGCAACGAATCCCCTAATTACATCCATCCTAGTGAAATTGATACCCTGCCTTGTTCTCGCTATTGCATTTTAAAACCCTCTTTCCCATACCAGTTTTTCTGAATCATTCTCAATCCCACAACCTTGTTAACTTCACCACCAAACACTTCTGCTGTTTTACAGCAGTAGTTACAACAATAGTTTTCTAGTTATTAACTATATTAAAAAATAATTACTATAAAGAGTTTATTTCGGGATTGTCACATATTTATAATACAGTACTAGTTATAATACAACTTCAGAATTTAGACTTGAACATGATGTATGTATATATTTTTTAAATTTGCTTAGTAAGTAACGGGTACACCGCCTATACAGAGTCCTTAATTTTGCACTCGTCTATAAATGTTCTATTTTTGAATTTAATTAAATAAAACTGTATTCGAAAATTTATTTAACTCATCTGCTAAGTCATCGTCAAAAAAAAGAAATCAGCAAATGCGACATCAAATACCTTATTTTTAAACCAGTCAACGAAACTGAAAACTACGGAATAATGTACAGATTAATTAATAAAGAATATTATGATAACTTACCTTCCATGTTGTTGCTTTGTCATTTATTTGATCAATGTAATCGCCGGTCAAAAAATGTGCTTGTTCAGTTTGATAAATATTGAACATCTGTTCAATTT
This sequence comes from Adelges cooleyi, assembly GCF_023614345.1. Classification (NCBI taxonomy): domain Eukaryota; kingdom Metazoa; phylum Arthropoda; class Insecta; order Hemiptera; family Adelgidae; genus Adelges; species Adelges cooleyi. The sequence goes on along the minus strand of NW_026096115.1, from coordinate 35 downwards.
ATAATAAAGGTGAAAAAATAAAAAAATAAAAAAAT